>NW_011887744.1:2358270-2359569 GCF_000806365.1 Fopius arisanus | reverse complement strand
ACATTCAAGTACTCAATGAGTACAATCCAAACCAACAAAAAAAAGTTAGATTTTTCAAACTTCGATGCCAACTTCACATAGCTTCATGTGCCACACTCTTTACAGTCTCTTCGATTTTTAATTATTGAATTATTAATTATTATTGTCGTGACAATTCGGGACTATCTCTATGTTAACTCTGAGCTCATGGATATTTCCCAGAGTTTCCTGTTAGTCCCATAAATTTTCCGGAGTTGGAACACAATTTCCTGCGAAAATACTATTTTTTCATTTTGATAGAATACATATCTTGGGAATCATAAATTTTCAATTTAATCTCCTTTATGATTTCAGTAGACTTTTACCATGGGGGAAAATGGGAAAAATTATGTTTTGATTTAAAATTTCGTCTCGATGATTGTTATTTTTTTCGACGGTGTTTTTTTTTTCGAAAAAAAGGCGAAGAAGCGGAGAGTTCGATTCTGTTATGCTCATGTGCTTCAACTCGAATTTAATCACCGACACAATATGTACATCTTGTCACCTGGGCAATGGAAGGGAATCATTATGCATTGTGTTAGGAGACACGTCCGCTCGTAAAACCAGAGAGCATTAGTGAGTTCCTCCAGATAGTCCCTGACCAGATGCTTTCGAGAGTCGTAAATAAATTGAAATGTTGGGCATTACCGGATTATGATGATAATCATGTAGTGGGGAATATTCATATCCCGGTGAACCGGGGAATTCTTAATCGAAAAATTCAATAGGTGGTGGAATTTCTCCCACAGGAAATAGTATCGAATTCCTCGCATTCTCATTAGCAGTTTTCCACTCGCAGTTCGTGTTCTTTGAAATAAAAAGTTGAGAAAAATTTTTATGATCATTTTTTCATAAAAATTTTTCACACATTCTTCAGGACATTTTGAATTTTTTATCACGAAAAACTATTATTGGTCGGACAAATTAATTAAACTTTTTATTTATATTGAAAATTTAGAATTATCAGAATATTTAAGATATTACCTGATTTACTAATGAAGAATTCAATAAAAATGTCAAGTTCTTTTGTTATTTTTCAACAGGCTGTCTATCGAGACAATGCACACAGGAATTTCCACATTTTTAATCGATCGTAACAGGAGACATTAGAATTTCGACTAGAATGTGCGGTGGAAAATCTCTTATTGAATTCTTTCAAACACGCGCCTCTGAAAATCGAATTTAACATTCACTGGAAAACAAGAAGCTCCCGAAATTTACGACTGCACACATTCTTTATTTGTTATGTCTATATATAAATATTGAAAAATACTCATCTCC
>NW_011887744.1:2342424-2357795 GCF_000806365.1 Fopius arisanus | reverse complement strand
CAATTCATCCATTTCAAACCAATTTGTTCGAATGAAAATTTAAATATATAATATATATTATATATATTGCAATCTTATTTTTTAAATGGAAATCTCCGAGTTTTAATTAAAACCATTTGAAAAGTGACTAGAGAATATCCGTCAGAAATTTTCAAGAATTATCCAATAAAATTCTGTTTGACAGCTTGAAATATTCCGTTCTGATTGACTGAAGTTCGAGTGAGAAAAATAACCATTAAAAATTACGTATCGTCTCGATAATGCCGAAGCAACAGGTGGTTATGGAAAATATTACAGAACTATTATTGATTTCTGTCGGAAAAATTACGATGCCGGAGTGTAAATTGACTTCACTTGTCACTTGCGTGATCTGTCAATGAATTTTCCGTAATTTTTGTTGAATTTTTGTTTGCGCAGTGCACTTATTTATGGAGGGATTCGGACGAGATTATCGTGTCTTTTCGTCCCGGTGTAGGACAGCCAAGATAAGGACACTGAGGGGCTCGAATTCCCCCCCATGATTGTGCCCTATTCCTGTGTCAGCCATGATGTTGTATGGTTGCCCTCCAGGATATCGTTTGTCCGCATTGAGCTCAGTTTCAGGAATCGTAACTCAATGTCCAAAAGGTTTCCACGTACGTCTTCTCAATTGTTCGTTTCAACATTCTCACTCTTCCCAGTATTCCAAACTAAAACGAAAGGTAAAAAGGAAGGTAAACAAAATCGATACTCCCATAGATATTCCCAAGTAGCCCTCACAATCAAAACGCCCTACGAGACGATCTTCGACTATTTATTATTATCTATTTATTATTCTATTTATTATTATTTCTACACTCTTGTTCCTCACCTTTTTCTTTTTTGTTTTTCTTCTTCGAAAAGTTTTGCAAATTTTGTCAAAACCTTCGAATTTTGGGAATATTTATGACATTTACAAATAAATGCTTCTCTCCTAGAAAAAGGGAATTTTTTTTATTACGCAGATCCTCAAAGTGATGACTATAAAGGTCCCACCAACACAAGTCCCCGCTAATCCCGTGACAAGCACACGTGGAAAGTACCAGATGGAAAGTTCCCGAGGGGAATATCTACATCGATCTGAAACGAAAAGAAAAATATTTTTGGAAGACACAGGTCTCGTGGTGCTAATGGAGAGACAAATCAATCGAGCGCCGAAAGCTCTCATTGGAATTTATGGAAATGTCAACGATTCCATCTCCCTCCAAAATTTCAAAGGAGAGTAACAAAAAGCAATGAAATGAATGTTAAATCTTGTGGAGTTACACTGACTGGAATAGGCCAGGATGGAAGACCCTTGTGAGATTAGTGGATTTTATATCCCACAATAAAGTGGGTTTAGGAGGCATATTATCTCTTTTCTGAAAACTAGACCGAATAATGACGCGCGGGAGCCATTCTGCTGTATTATTTTTAGTGTCACTGAGATATCTTGAGGTGTACATTCAGAAATAATTAGCCTAATGAATTTTCTAGTTCTAAAATGTCTTTATTACTCTCATCCTCTATCTGGATCTCCATCAACAATTTAATCAAACCCATTAAATTAAATACTTAGTCCTCTGGAATTAATTCACCATTTCAATGTGATTGAGATTCTCAAATTTAGAATGGAAAACAGTCCTCACGATTTTTTTCTTCAATTTTTTATTTGTATCACAGAAAAATGATTCAGTATTTTCAGGAAAAATTCGTTAATTGTAAATTGGGGAAAAGAATGAGACTCCCAGTGAATAAAATCGGTTATTCTGTGGGAACACTTGATTCTACTTCTCTTTCCTCTTAGAATAAGTGATTCTCACTCGATTCAAGTGAAGAGCTCTCAGTTTTCATTGGATTGACATTTACCTCCTTCCAAAATCTTCGTTAGAACATTTTACCGCAACCCCTTTTTATATACCCCATCATATATCACAAGTCTCCACCCACTCTTAAATCTCATAAAGACTTTAAAGTTTCACCGGGAGCTCCCCCTAAGGGCAAAATACACTCTTGGAAAATTACACTAGAAATTTCATCTAGAAAGACTCGAAATTTTCAACAACGACGAAATAACCTGGAATTCCTGTACAATTCTTCATTGACAAATCAGTTGATTTCATAAATAAATAAATAAATACATTCCAATTATCCTCAATTCCGAGGCTCATTGAAAAATTGTAAAATTGTGGAAAATTCAAGCTTTCGTTGAAAAATCAATCGTAATTTAACCCAACAACCGAATTTCCTTGTATTTCCAAGATCAATGAGAAATTGAGTGACTGTTTTTAATTGAAATTCAATTCAAACTCATTCAAACTTCGTCACTGAATTTCCCAGAGATTTTTAAGATTGTAACTAGGTTCGCAAGTTCCCAGAATGGGAGATCCTTCCTGAAAGGATATCTTCCCCCTCTGTCATTATCCAAGAATTCGCTTTCCTGCCTAAACAAAATTAATTTAGCAGAAATAATTTATTATTCCTACGAATTTCTTAAACCCCCTCGATTCATCATTACTATTATTATTATTTTCCTGCCTCTATAAGATCGGTCTTATCCTTTCCCGGATTTTTCCACTGCGTTTCATCCCCTTGAGCGACATCAAACAGCCGATAATTCCTCGGTGTCAGCCACCCTTCCACCCTATGCACCCCTGCACCTCAAGACCCAACGTCTTGTGATATCAGCATTCACTTACCTTTTTTCGTAGGAAAGTCTCTCTTGAATATGCTAATGTCTCGGTTAAACACGCGAAGGATCTTCGATACGCTTACCATGCGTTATATCGAACGACAGCACCGAGAATTTTCGCAAACGTAAACCCATTCCTTTATAATACATGCGAACACATCTGCTCATTCGGAAGGGCCTCACACGTACATACCCTTCTCATCGAATCTCCGACACGCAGTTCACCACCCTCACGGTTAACCTGACTTTCGCGTGACCCATCTTCCTCAACGCCCCAACCAACCCCACGACCCTACGACCCCACAACTCACCCTTTATGGAACACTCTATTAAAATGGTCCATATGAAAATTAAAAATATGTGAGACTTCGGTTATCCTGCGATTTTTTATTTCCTTGACAATTGTCGTAATACCAAATTTATGTAATATATTATTATTTTTATTATTTTATTATTTATTATAGATTATTATTTTATTATACATATTTATTATATATTATATATGGAGAAAATTGGAAAATTTAAAGCGCATTCCGTTGAAATTTGAATCAAATGGGGGCTTTATAACTGGATAACAGGAAAATTGAGGAGTTAATCGATTTAAAAAAAAAATTAGACACCAAACTGGTATTTTTGCGAGAGAATTGCCAGCTCGTCCTCTAATTCTTTGAAGGCTATTTGCTCTATAAAATGAGTAAAAGATGAATGGACTGTTCCGTTTTAGGCAGTGTTCCACAGCTGGACATATCCACCGATTCGAACTTTTTAATACTCTTTATCCGATCTGTTGAACGTTAAGGCACTGACTTTTACGATCTTGAAACATTAAACCCTTTTATGACTGTTGTTCCTTCCAGCGCCTATTAAATCAACGGAAAATGTTGGCATACCGAGAGTAACACGGGGAGGTAAAAAACGTTAATTATCGAATGGTGTCAAAGTCCGGAAAACAATACACACGCGATGGAAAAGTTGAATCGGCTATTGGTGGATCGATGGAATCCGTGATCGCATCCGTATAAAGGCCATTAAACCTTTGAGTATCGAAGCGATAAATTAGTGAGACCACTTCCTCATGATCAGTAAGGTCAATACAATTTCGCCATGCACTAGACGCAAAATTTTAATTATAACCGTCTTTAAGAACATTCAAGAAGTGATTCTCCATTATTGATTATATTTCAGCAACAGCTTCCTTCTCAATTATTATTTCCGATTTTTTTCGAATGACATAATAAAATTCTTCTATTCTAATAATTATTTAATTTTTTTAGTTATACTATTTGATTAGGGAATTGGATATGAAAGTTGGAATCTGTTATCGCATCGAGAAGTACTTTGAAATCTACGGTCGTTTTTCTCTCTGATACCGAGGGGAAATATTTTATACAAACATCAGCTATATTTTCCGCGCCAGTAAGCCCCCTGAATCCATCTGATTTCCATATTTCTAAGAGTCTTTCAATATTCGCATGATGGATCATAAAGAACTTGATCGTCTTCATTTCCGGGAAATTATTCTGGGAATACCTTCGAGAGGATCAGGACTGGGTGAAAATAATGCTCTTAATTGCAGGCTAATACTTCTGAGTAAATTCAGTATAATCAAGAAGTCTATTGGATAGTGCGAAACTAATTTAGTTATCGCAGTTCATCACCATGGAGAACTTTAAACTATCAGACGTGACCTTGTTAGGAGTGAGACGTCGGGCACAGCTGATTTATTCGCAATCTCCATCGCGGTTGCACCATTGTTGGTTCTTCCAGCTGCTCTAACTTTGTAGAACTAAGAAATTAAAGAAAATTATCAGGATTTAACTCGATTTGAGTATTTATTTTCTCATGTTGCAGCACTCTACTTCCCACAGTCGGACTTGACGCTGAGACTCCCTTATTCTGGGAGGAACGATGAGAGATTGACTGCGGGCATTAGTATTCTCGTCTTGAGAACATTAAGGAATGATTCCGTGGTTTTCAAGGAGCCCAAGTACCAGATTGTTTCGGAGAATGATAGGGTGGTGCAGCTTGATGCACGGAGGAGAGAAATTACCCTGCAATCTCTCCCCAAAAATGGTACGTTTGAAGGAAAATTCACGGAAAATTACGCGAGTGGTACATAATTATCAGGCGAAAAGTGATATTCCTTAAAAAAAATTCAGGTATAACGAAAAGAGTCTTTAATGACTCTTTCTAATAATCAGGATCTATATATATAAATATTTTATCACAAATAGACAATGAAACATATTTTTTTAGGTAACAAAATATTATTATAACGTGAACTTTAATTTTAAAGTCGCAGCGCTAGAATCTGTTGAATTCTGTCCCCTTGAAACCATCAACTGTAGGTGATTAATAAATTTTATCACTGAATAGGTGGTGCTAAAACCATCGTTATTCAGGCGAAGGAACGTGGTGGTGGTGATGCAACAATGGAGATTAAACTGCAACCTACTGAAATTAAAGGAGATAGGATTAATTGCTCAGAGTTCACCCAAGTATATCAGTCTCATCAGTAATACCATTAACAATTGGAAACCTGGCTTTGACCAATTATTTGAATTTTCAGGATGTGTGTTTTTGGCACGTTGCGAAATACAAGATTTACGAAAATCAACCCTCAACTATGCTCGGTAAAATTGGGCCAGCTGCTTACAGGACATTATGCCCGCATCTCCGAGTCACCCGCTATGAATTGCTGAACGGTAAAATTCAAAGAAATCTCATTATTATAATTCGTTAATTGCCCAGTGAATTAATTTTCTGAATTTGCGTAAAATTCATTTAATATTTGGAAATAGTCAACTGCAACTTTTTTGGAGTTTCATGAATTTAATTGCACGAATCCTTTTGACAATAATCATCTCGTTTACTAATTATGGATTTAATTTGTGATTGATTCTAGGAAGTGATTATTTTTATATCCTGGATGATGAGGTGCACGCTAATGCCTCCCTAGACCGAGACACCGTGAATTACCCCGGGGGTCCCGGGCCTCACGTAGACCTCGGGGTCAGATGTTTCCTCTGGGAAGAGAGAACCGGTCGTCAATATATTCATGAGATGAATCTTGATATCGATATACTCGATTTGGATGACAATCCTCCGATCGCCCAAATTGACACCAACGTTGAAATTGAACTTTCGGATTTCAAAGCGGTGAGAATGATAACGGAGAGGATTTTTCCTTCAATCTTCATTCATAATTTTCAGCTAGTAGGGAAATAATAATAATATTTAGAGAATTTTTCTTTGAATTTTCCTCTTGCAGGGCACGCGACTGGATAATAACGAGTTGATGGTGAATGACGCTGATGCAGCTTCAAGTAATATTTACAGTGTGAGAATTTTGGGAGATATTTATAATGCACTGAATATTACATTCAACACGATGTCCATTGAACATCCGGCCCGGCCGACAACACCACCCTACACTGCAATTTTTACGAGTGAGTGGAGAGATTCAACGGTATTTTATAGGGTTCACTATAATATTTTTTATTATCCTCATGTCTTGTTAGAGATATTCGCCAGGACAACTCTGCTGCCTAAATCTCCGTACAGAGTCATCCTCCAAGTGACGGACGAGTCGCTGCTTCCTGGGAAAGGTGACAAGTCGGTAAGATTACCGGATTTATGCGAGTTTGAATTTGCTCAATTGCAATTAATTAATTTATTTTTTATATGCACAATTCATGAAGATCGAGCTGCTCATGTTAAATGAGAATTGATTTTTCAATCGAGCCTCGAATTTTCAGCAGATTGAAAATTCACGAAAATTGTTACCTGAATTTTCCATAAAAAAATTCATGAATTTATTTACGTTAATACTCGGTATTAAAATGAGCTGAGTTTTCAAATCATTTGAAATTCATAATTACTTTAATATTTTTTCCGATGAAATTTATTGGAACATGTGCATGTGCAACTGTACTATTGAATATTATTCAACGAATTCGATTAGCAATAATCGTCCCTGCGAGGTGGAAAATAATGTCTCGATAACCACAAAATTTAATAAGGCATCCGATCGGTTATCAGCCAAAACCTCCGCAAACAATGGAAATTTGTCGGGATAATGGAATGATTTAAAACGCAATTTCCGGCAGAGACACAGTACACCGGTACTTGCTCTACGCTAATGTGAATATCGCCTACACCTAGTTAGGAGGTTCCGATAAAAATGAGAGGATAAAAAAAAAAGAACAAGCACCGAGCCCACGATTACCAAATAGCAATTAGTCTGGCCGGACGTTTGAAATCAATGCTTGCCCCGCCCCACCCCGACTCCTTAATAACTTCTCGCTAAGTATGAATAACGGATTAAGTGTTTGTACGTGTGAAAATGCGGAAACGTTTTACGGGAAGTGGAGTATAATGGCCCTTGAATGAAGACCTCCGGATTAAGCTAAAATTAATTTGAAAAAATGTGCAATCCCTCTGCCTATTTATTCCACAAGTTTTCAAATTCTCGAGTCTCGTGTCGAAGTCGCATTTATTTCGTGCTGCGACTATGAACTAAATGGCGGTCGCGTGTAATTATTCTCTTACGCAAAAACGTGACCGTAATACATCAAGATCCAGAAGTTGAGGAGGGGTTGGGGCAAGTACAACGTGCCAGCATTTTAATCCGTCCTCGACGCATTATGTACCATAATTTAACCGCCCCGATGTGTAATCCCTTATTTACGATTGCCTTACACTGTTAGGTGAATTTCACACTATCATTCGTGGGGCCTCAGCACCACACAACATCCACTACCACTCCTATACTACTGGATAAACCAATTTCTTTTCCTGGAAATACCACCGTCTCTCGGAGGGCCTCCACGTTCGCAAGGGTTGCCCAGCCATTCGTGGAACCTCTTGCCACTCAAATATTTACCATCGTCAATTCCAAAATCTTTAATATCACCACTAAGGGTGGAATTATTTATGTATCTGACGAGGCAATGCTGAGATCTGCCCCCGTCCGAATTCCGTAAGTTATGCTTTTTCAATAAATTATTGCTTACCAAGTGGTAAATTGCGATAAATCCATTATCTTCCAATACAATTTTTAGAGAACATCTTGGACATCATTTAAGGAGAATATTCATATTTTTATAAATATATTAGTGTCTTAATTTTCTCAATTTATATTTTTTCATTCTAGTTAATGAATTTTTCGATTTAATTTGGAATTATTTCCCCATTTATTTGAAAATTTTATTGAGAAATTGATCAATCAGTTGTTCCGTGACTTTGCGTTCGATTTTTTTTTAATCTCACAGGGGCATTAGAATTATTTGTCAATAAAATAAAATAACAAATAAATAATCTTGATATTCAGACTGAAAGTGCAGTGGATATCGCACAATCGTAAGACGTTGACTCAAACTGTTTGGGTACTGGTGGTAGATACAGCGAAAGCAGTAGTAGGCAGTTGTTTTGATCAAACGGAAGAAATCCACTCTTGTGCAAACGCAGCGACTCAAAAGGAATGCGAAAAGCTGTGTGGCGTAGGTGTGGGGATATTTATGTGAGTATAACTCGAAGGATTCCTTTCCATTAACTTCCAGAAAAAAGGGAAGGGAGAGATCTCCGGATCTAAATTGTTCCATTACCCCGTACCATTAAACTTATTTCAATCGTAGGAGTAATGCTTCCACCCAGGGTTGTCTTTGGCGAGCCAATAATCGTTCACATTCGATCACCGAAAGGTATGAAACCTGTTCTCCTGATCGAATTCATTGTCCAGATCATTTTTGCGATGAGCTCGAATATTTGGACCACCGGATATGTCCGCAAGATTGTGCAATTGAAGGTGAGTAATTTCGTTTCACCATTCAAATTTAAGGTGCATTGATTAATTTTTTTAAATCGAACTTTTTGACAATTCTTCATGAAAATGTGGGTTCATGTTTAAATAAATCTAAACACACGGAATTTTGTCTCCTGAGTGGTGTACGTTCCGGGGAATACTCATTTCTAAATTTATACCGAATCAAATCGAAAATACTCATCTCGTAATAAACGAGACAACCAAATCAATTAAAATATGATTCATTTTTTTTTGATTCCCTGAATTGTCAATGGATTGAAAACCCAATTGTATTTCATACGAAATTATCACTTGATAATTAATGGGATAATTGAAAATATCTCCAATAATTAATAATTAAAAAAATACTGTGAGTTGATCTTTTCGATTATTCGTAAAAATGATTAACTCCAATCCAATGAATTTCTTATTGCAGAGGAGATAACCTTCGGTGTAATGAATAAAAACGGGAGAGGTATAAAAGAAGCGGAGGGAGTTTGTATTTGCACTGACGAGATGAAATGTACCTGCGGTCGGACGTATCGCAATGGAGGAGGAAAAAAAAGCAACAGCACCATAAACGGGACTAAGAGTGCAGGCGGCAAAGATGTTCGAGATGGAGAGAAAGCGAAGAAAGAGTACGAAAATGAGGTGGAAATGGGGGTTTCAGATGCTCATAAAGGTGAGACCTGAATATAAGGAAAACAAAGTGAATGAGTGGTATCCTGCATTTTTTACATTCAATCCTTTAAAAAACTCAAAGCAATTGAGTGCGAAAAATACACGGCTTTCATTTTTACCTCGATGAGACTTTTCCAGCCACTCGATTCATCTCTCGTATTTCATTTATAGTTGCCGCTGGTTCCAAGTGTGGGACAGAGTGTGTGATCGGAGTTTTTCTAGCAATCTCCATCGCTGTTTTTTTCGTGAGTGGTATAATCGCTTGTTGGTGGAAAAATAGGTATGTCAAACATTTTTTTTTAAACTCGCTTTCAAACTTGTATCTCACTAGAGGAAAGATCGATTTGAATATTAATTTTATTTCCACGCCGAAGAAATAATGCATTTTTACTGGAATAATTAATTTATTGATAATTATTATCCTCTACTATGAATTATCCACAAAAATGGCAAACGTAGCACTTAGCAAGATCGATATTGAAGGGGTGAAACGACATGATTGAATTTCTCTCTCGGTTTAGTTTCCTCGGAACTTTGATGTCGTTTTAGAGGCGAAAAGTCCTTAGGGAGATTTCCTCATCTCCCTTGAATGTAAAGATATTTATCTTCTGCTATTTCAATACCGAATCGTTGATCCTTGAAAGGAGTCTGGAAATCGTAAAAGTTACGTGCACTGTATTCATTGACGATACAAGAAAAAAAAAAGATGCTAAAGCAGAAAGAACACTAAGCCAATGAAACTTTAATGGTCAAAGCTGGTGTAGGGGTCAGTTGCGATTGCTATCAGAAGCATGCAACCTCGTCTTACAGCTCCTAAGGACGCAGTTTGACCTTTGACCTTCGCAAAAAAATAACAGTGACACTCTAATCGTTCTAGGAATTTGCGCAAGGGTGGCAGACGCGACTGCAAACACCGATCAGATGACATCAATAATGGCCTCGGCATCTTACCTCTTGATTACTTGGATCGAGGCGATGGACAACTGATTAATATAGAGACATTCGCCAGCATCAACCGCAGTCTTCTACTCCCAAAAACATCGGTAGGCACTTTCTAACAAATTGACGGTTAATCTGCTGTGAAAATATGGCACCCACTAAGTTATTTTCTCTCGATTAGTGAACTACGTGTGGGAACTGTGTATTCACCAGGATTTGCATATCCCCGGGGTTAACTAGAGTTTGTGCCAAGATTATAAAGGAGTCATTATAACATCCAAATTACGTGTGATAATCTGAATTCGGAGTTGGGGGCTTCTTAGAATTTCTATTTAATAATCACTGTGTTCATCTTGTTAAATTTATACGCACGATGTGGGCGTCACTGAAATTTTTAAATAAGTGGAGTTATGAGTTGTAATTCTTGACCCGTAATTAATTTGCAGCCGGACCCGAAATGGGAATTCCCCAGATCTCAGTTGACGATAGAACAAGTTCTCGGTGAAGGTGAGTTTGGAAGGGTTCTTCGAGCAAAAGCAGTGGATATTGGCGATTGGCCTGGTCACACAACAGTCGCTGTGAAAACCCTCAAGGAAGATGCCAGTGGTTCTGAACTTGCTGACCTTCTCTCTGAATACCAACTTCTCAAAGAAGCTCAACATCCAAATGTCATTCGCCTACTGGGTGCTTGTACATCATCCGGTGGTCCGGTTTATCTCATCATCGAATTTGCGGAATTCGGCTCCTTGAGGTAACGAATTGGAAGTGAATTGAATTCTTGCATGAATGGAGAGGGAATATGAAGTACGGCGAAACGTCGGTACTATGAATGTAAATGTTGGGTTATTCGAGTTGGTTGGCTCGACGAGTCTCACTGGTGTCCAATATGAACATAAACATTCTCCTATCCCCACACCCGGAAATTGTCGGCGTATTCCACGACCGCGAGGAGTGCATACCACGGTGACAATAATCGTCTACTCGTATTCTACCATCATAAAATTTTTGTAATTAAGTTTTTCTTTCGTTTGCCCTTTGCAGTCGGAAAAAGCAGTCCATTACTTATGATATTGTAACTCAATATCAAATATATCGAGATATTTTTTCGCTCATAAAATAGGATATATATTTTTTCATGGATTTAAGGACATATTTTTTCATGGATTTAAGGACATATATTCTCTCGATTTCGAGTGAGAGAAAAGTTTCGTGAGCAGAGTAATATCCCAAAAGTCTGGGTTTTTATTGCAAAAATGTACTCTAGCCACTCTGACCTTTCCTCCAGAAATTATTTGCGGAGAAGCCGACATCTGGAGTCTGAGGGTCGAGTGCCCTGCTCCACATCGTTACTCTCCGCGTCTCCGGGTAACACTCGGGATGATGCACATGACGCATCCACGAATTACACAATAAGTCCCCACGATATTCTGTCATTCGCCTGGCAGATCAGCAAGGGTATGGCTTACCTCGCTGACATTAAGGTAAACTAATCACTTAATCCTACCCCTAACAAGCGTCTGTTACAATTTCAATCATTTCAACAGCTCGTACATCGTGACTTAGCCGCACGAAACGTCCTTCTCGCTACCGGTAAAGTCTGCAAAATCTCCGATTTCGGGTTGACACGCGATGTCTACGAGGATGATGCTTACTTGAAGCGAAGTAAAGGTCGAGGTAAGATTGGAATGAATCAATAAATAACCGTGATAAATTTCGTCGCGCACAAAGAATAATTACAACCACTGAAATTATTAGAAACAGAAGCCGAAATATTTGATATTAATTCTCCCAATGGAAAGAAAATGTTATGAAATCAATTATATATGTATTTATGGATATGTATAAACAATGCGTTTCCTTTTGTGCGAATCAACCCCAGAATGAAATCATTTCACCCTTCAACCCCTAAGTAGCAAAATAAAAGGATCCATTGTGGTCTACCGTTTATTCGCGCACCCCTAATTCCTCATATTTTTCTCCCACTCAGTCCCAGTGAAGTGGATGGCACCCGAATCATTGGCGGATCACGTCTACACGAGCAAATCGGACGTGTGGAGCTTTGGAGTACTTTTATGGGAATTAGTAACTCTTGGAGCGTCGCCTTATCCTGGGGTTGACGTTCATAATCTGTATAATCTACTCAAAGCGGGATACCGTATGGAGAGACCAGCTAATTGTTCACCCCAGCTGTAAGGATTCTTGAAGCGATGACAATATGATTCAAAAATTAATAACGAAAATCTATTTTACAGATATAAATTGATGGTGTCGTGTTGGCACGACGAAGCGGGCATGCGACCATCGTTCAAAGAACTCACCTGTCAGTGGGAACGCATGCTTGAAGATGGTGTTGAGTATCTTGACCTCAATCCAAGAACTGTTCACAATCAGGCGTATTTTGCATCACTCCACGCCTTGGACAGTCCAAGTAAGTTTTTCAATAAATAAAGAAAACCCTTTACATCTTAATTTATAAAATTGCTTTCCTTCCTGTACCATTATCATTCTATCGCTTAAACACACATCCATAGTAAATACTATCAATCAACCAATTGGAAAGTCGAAGGATAGAATTGGCTACAGCATGTGCATATCATGTTTTTATATTAATTTGACGAAAAATTTACTGCGTTGTAGATTCAAACAATGATGGAGTAGTGAGTGGTAATTTCAATGTCTTCCGTACAGAGGCGGTTAACTACCTCAGCAAGACCTTATCAGAGCCAATCAATAAGTGCGATAAGATCGATAAACTTCAGGCACTCTGGCAAGATCCGGTTTGCTCATTTTCCAATGGATCGGTTAAATCAACGTATGTCAATGACAGAACGGATAATTTGAATGTCAATCATTCGAATCATTACGAGAGTCCTATTAGGCTCAGAAAAGTTAGTCTTGTCAGTAACAGTGAGAATGACCTGAGAACACCGACTAATGAACGACCCCAGTCGTACATCGATATGCAGGGGAGAAAGTCGGATCAAGAGGATCTTTTGCTTTTCAATGGAAGCGATTCAAATGACGACAAGGATGAGTCGATGAGAGAACTCACCAAGTGAAATGAGTGATAATCGAGGGCCATCGATACCAAAGACTTTAGTTGTTGTGTGTATATACGAGAATGGGATAGAGTGCCATGCCATGTGCGAACAAAACTGGTCAGCCTCCTGGGAATTTGATGATATTTCCGTCACATAGTCATCCGAGCTTTCAATTATGTAAGCTTGGATCGAATTTCAATTAAAAATTATCTCTAAATTTCTCATTTATCTTGAGAATTCAAGAAAATTTTTGAACACATTATTGATTTTTCAATTAAAGCTTCGATTTTCGAGAAATTCAATATCAAATATAATTAAATTTATAATTGAGAATTCAGGGAATTTTTCCTTGAGATTTTGCCTGTGAGGGCGAAATTCGGGAAGAAATGTCACGGAATTTTGGGGTTGTTGAAAATTTCAAGTGTAATTTTGCAACAGTCCAGATAGTCATTGTCGGCAAAAAGTATTCGCTGATTTTATTTGTAAAATATCGTTATGTACTTAATGCATACGTAGTCTTAATCTTTCGATGAGACATTGAACATCGGTCTTTCTTTGGATTGGGGACATAGTGAACTTGTGCTATGCAATCAAATTTTTATGCTTCCTGAACTAAACAAAGTATATTTTGTTAAGGTTTTTAGGGTTTCGAGCAAGATTCTAGCCACTGTTTTTTTTAATTCCACGGTAGAATCGGAACGTTGAAGACTGTGTTTTTCGTACCTACGTAGTGAAGATGATGAAGCTCTTCGCTTTATATTTGTATAAACCACACATTCCGCCATTAGTCTTCTATTTATTCTGCTGAGGATAAAATATAAGTACGTAAGCACAATGTGAAATTTTTAATCGAAAATGTGAATGATTGCATGTGTATCAAAGTGATTTTATTCTTGTGCCATGATGAGTTTTTTGTTTCAATAAAATTATGAAATACTCTACTATATGAAGTGCTGTCTGAATTTAATACCCCAGTAATTAAAAATGTTTATAACTTTTACACGCACCCTGTTGATGACTTTAGAACTGTAAATAGTACGGTTCTAGGTACCTAAAATTTACGTGAAATTGCCTCATCTTTCCGTTCTTTGTCGTACTTTCCAATTAAAACTGTAAGTCTTACGAGTTTGGAAAAAAATTCACGACAGTGTAGTAAATTTCCCGGAGCAAATAGTAAAATTTACTGATCGTCTCCTATTCTTTACCACGATTCTAGATAAAAAAAATGACAGTAATCATTCTCCAGCCCACGATTACGATTTTATCTCCGTGCATAATTCCAGAAAATGTCCGAAGAATCATCAATTAATGGGAAAATTCGATGGTAACCAAAAATGATACTTCTCCAACCAAAATCCTACGTCATTTCCTCAAAACTCAGATGAGGAGTGATTTTTATTTATTTATTGACTCGCTATACATGCATTTACGTTAAATGTCACACAACGGCCACCAGAAGAGTGAAGAATGAATATGAGGCTCGCGAGATCTAAATTGTAATAAAGTATAACGTTATTAAAATCACATACATAAATCCAAACGAGAGACAGTGTGTATTTATAAAATTATAAATTTTTGAGACTCACTACTATAAATGTATCCATCGATACCGAATAAAAATTGATAGCTTTAAGTTCTAGAGACCTATTAGCGCGCACCATGGCAAAAATGATCAAATACGCAAAGTTGAAATATTGTTCATCTTCCCAACCAGATTGCCATTGGCTGTTAGTTAAAGTGAGACTCTGCGGGAAAAAAATAGATCATCGAAACAGAGACAGAAAAATCGTAATATAATTGTCTTTTTACCTCATGCAGTAACATATTTCCTATTAAACACCACGAGAGCAGTTGAGAAAATGCCGTTCCACAGTACAATGCAAATTTAATCAAATTGGCGCTTTCCCTGGCGCCCTGAAAAATAATTTACTATTACGTCCAGGAGAATGTAGAAATAGTATACTTTGCAGTGGTTTTGAGGTATCTCACCAAAGCTGCTTGAAATCCAGTGAAACATATCATTGCAGAGCTTGCGAATAATTGATAAAACATACTGGATCCAAATACAACATTGACATTATTCACAATATTTATGAGTCTCTGATGGTGCCGTATACATATCTTAAAACGTCTCACAAAAGAATCATTCGTTTCGTGAGCCTCCCTCGGACTGAAAGGAATAAAACAATTAATTTCGGTCTCACGACTCTTTGGTTTT
>NW_011887744.1:2295184-2342244 GCF_000806365.1 Fopius arisanus | reverse complement strand
ATCGTTGAATCGAATGGATACTTCGCTCTTATTGGTAGACTGCCGTTGTCCGTTGGGACTATTGTTACCAGAGCTAATACTAGACAACATCCTATGGCGATGAAGCTGTAGTATTGGAGTTGACCGTGAAATGTTGACACTTTCACGAGCATCAGCACCCCTTCATCTGAAATCGGCTGACTTAAAATATTCATAGAAAAATATATGTACATAAAGCTGACACATATATACTTGTATCAGGTACTTATGTACCTGATGACTTAGCGAGATAATTAACCGGACGATAGATTTCATGAATTAGCTTAATAATTTGCCGACGGCGAAGGCAAAATATCATGTGCTTGAAGACAATGACAGATATCCCGGCCAGAAAACAGCCGTCGTCTGTGATTACCAGCAAATCTTCAAAATTCGAGAATAAATCTCCCAATATCGTTCCCAGGAAGATCCAAATCAGAGATGTCATTATTGCGCTGTAGATTGGGTAGATGAATTTTCTGATGGGTTGAGAATCATCGAAAGAGCTCCAAAGACCACAGAATCTATATTTTTCCCGTGATTCATTTAATTGATTTGGGGAGGAAAAGTCGTAAGTTTTTTCCGCCTTTTCATATTAAATTTCTCAATAAAACGATCTTTTGGCATTCTTTCTTCAAATCAATATCTCATTATATCAATCGATCGTCAACAAAATCGTTGAACAATATATATTGCTAGAAAATTTATTTAATACAGTGAAAAAAATGAAAATACACACCGTAAAGTAAAAAGTGAAGCGCCCAGTTGATGTCGACGATTTCCCAATAAATTCTCCATCATTTATTCCTCTAAAGCTGATAGCAAAGAACTGACTACTGACAGTTTACCACAATTGTGAGAAATAACTTGAGCAGTTTTCTTCAAATTTTTTATTCATAAAATCTTTACCGGAGGTATATCTTCGGTATTGAAAGCAATTTTCCTACAATTCACCAGCAATTGTGAAGATTGGCGTGCAGAATTGATGAACAGCTGTTGCTTTTCCGAAGTCGACTCTCGCAGAAAATCTCACTTCATTATTGTGATATCAACCTCGATCGGTTATTGAATACGACTCTACTATCGGAAAATTTTCAGTGCGGCGTAAGGTAAAAAAATTCAAATTTTATTCATCTATTATTGTGGATATCATAGATATTGCATCGGAATAGGAAAAATTTCTTCATTAGAATTATTAATGATTTAACGACGCCCGCGAACGCATGAGTCAGCAAAGCGGATTGATACTCGCTATGTCGGAAGGAAAGTCCCTTACCCACACTGATATAATTCTTTTGTATAAATTAAAAAAATTATTCTATACTCTCAATTAATGGCAAAATTCAGGCGAAAATTCATTTTTATTTATTTATTGTTTCCTCATGCATATAGTTACGTTAAATTTCACACGACGGTCACCAAAAGAGTGAAGAATGAATACGAGGCTCGCAAGATCTGGATTGCAACATAAAAAACCGCAATTAAAATCCCATACATAAACAAAAAAAAATGTCCATAAAATCCGAGCGGAAGACAATTCTATTTTTTTTAAGTTTCTGGTTCATTTGAATTGTAGATTTTGGACTCACCACTATAAATGTATCCATCGACACTGAATAAAAGTTGATAGCTCTAAGTTCCAGAGACTTATTACCACGTACCATGGCAAAAATGATCAAATACGCAAAGTCGAAATATTGTTCGTTTTCCCAACCAGATTGCCATTGGCTGTTAGTCAAAGTGAGACTCTACGAGAAAAAGCAGATCATGCAAAGAAAGACGGAAAAATGGTGATATAATTGCCTTTTTACCTCATGCAGTAACATATTTCCTATTAAACACCACGAGAGCAGTTGAGAGAAGGCTGTTCCACAGTACATTGCAAATTTAATCAAATTGGCGCTTTCCCTGGCGCCCTGAAAGACAATTCACTATTATGGCCAGGATAATGTAAAAATAATACATTTTGCAGTGGTTTTGCCAGTGAAAGAGGACAAGTGCAGAGAGAAAAACTTTTTGATGTGAGATATCTCACCAAAGCTGCTTGAAATCCAGTGAAACATATCATTGCAGAGCTTGCGAATAATTGACAAAACATACTGGATCCAAATACAACATTGACATTATTCACAATTTTTATGAGTCTCTGATGGTGTCGTATACATATCTTGAAACGTCTCACAAAGGAATCATTCGCTTCGTGAGCCTCCCTCGGACTGAAAGGAATAAAACAATTAATTTCAGTCTCACGACTCTTTGGTTTTCCAATCGACAGGTGGATTTCTCCACGAGGCCATTTGGTTTGACAATGCCGATAATTTGAACCCAAGATTTCTAATTGTAGTGTGATGTATCGACAAATGCTTGTGACAACTCCATCCATACCCAGGATTCCAGCTACACCAGTTGCAACTGCACTTGCTTGAATGACAAATGCAATACTGTGCAGTGGCTCAATCGTTGAATCGAATGGATACTTCGCTCTTATTGGTAGACTGCCGTTGTCCGTTGGGACTATTGTTACCAGAGCTAATACTAGACAACATCCTATACCGATAAAGCTATAGCAATGAAGCTCATCGTAAAATGTTGACACTTTTACGAGTATCAGCGCTCCTTCATCTGAAATTTGCTAACTCAAAATACTTATCGAAAAATATATGTACATAATCCGGACGCATATACACTTGTATCAAGACTTAGGTACCTGACGACTTAGCGAGATAATCAACCGGACGATAGATTTCATGAATCAGTTTAATAATTTCCCGACGACGAAGACAGAATATGATGTGCTTGAAGACAATGACAGATATCCCGGCCAGAAAGCAGCCGTCATCTGTGATTACCAGCAAATCTTCAAAATTCGAGAATAAATCTCCCAATATCGTAGCGATGAAGATCCAAATGAGAGATGTCATTACCATGCTGTAGATTGGGTAGATGAATTTTTTGATGGGGTGAGAGTCATCGGAAGAGCTCCAAAGACCACAGAATCTGTATTTTTTCCTTCATTCATTTCATTGATTTATGGTGGAAAGATTGTAAGTGTTTTTTTGGCTCTTTGCAATTAAATTTCTGATTAAAAAATCTTTTGGCATTCTCTCCCCAAACCAATATTTCATTATACCAATCGATGTTCAACAAAACTGTTAAACAGTATATATTGCTACTAGATTCATTTGATACAGTAACAAAGACTGAAATACACACCGTAAAGTAAAAAGCGAAGCGCCTAATGGAGCGCGATGATTTCCCAACGAATTTCCCATCACTTACCCTCCGAAGCTGATGGCAAAGAACTAGCTGCTGAGAGTTTTTCAGAATTGTGAGAAATAAGTTGAATAGTTTTCATGCAACTTTTTATTCACAAAGTCTTTACCGCAGGTATATCTTCAGTGTTGAAAGCAATTTTCTTACAATTCACCAGCAATTGTGAAAATTGACGTGGGGAATTGATGAACAGCTGTTGCTTTTCCGGAGTTCACCCTCAGGGAAGATCTCACTTCAATATCGCGATACCAATCCCGATCAATTATTGAACACGACTCTACCATCGGAAAATTTTCAGTGCGGCGAAAGGTGAAAAAAATTCCAACTTTAGTATTCTACTATTCTACCCTTTTTGCGTTAAAAAAAAATGAAATACAAGACACATAAAATTTGAACATTCAATCCTTTAATCACCCAAGATCTCTAAAAAAATTTCTCGCAAATTTACCAGAGGAATTTTTCAACGGATCAAAAATTGAAGATTCGAGTAAGAAACAATTATTTAATTCTGAATTAATTATACTTTCAATCTGTTTTATTAATTCAACATCATCTAATACCTTAACAATTACATAACTTACAAAAACTCTTCCATCCAGTGACTGGATATAATTCTTATAATGCAACAACGTGGATAAAAAGAATGGCTGATTCTGAAGTTTAATACAGAAAATCTCAGTGCAGAATCAATTTCTCTTCCCGAATTGAACCCATACCATAAATGTATGAGTTATTGAAAAATGCCTATAAATTGTTTATAAAAAAGTTGAATCACTCCGTAACACGATGTAAATCACACGAATCGAAGCCGCCTTGAGATACATTCTCATTTCAATTGTGAACAATTAGATAAACTAATAGCATCAAATCGATATGAATTATCAATCGACATCTCCAATGCGCTCAAAATCCGTGCATTGAAGTTCACACCGAATAGTAAAAAAGACGCTATCGTGTGGATATTACATCAAAGTAGAAAAAAAAACTTCTTCATTACAATCATTAATTATCTAACGACGCCCGCGAACGGGCTGAGTCAGCAATGCAGATCATTCGCTACATGCGTAGATACGATATATAGATACAGATATACAGTTAGACTTCCATAAATGGTCATTGTTCCGGAAGGAAACTTTCCCCCATTCATCCTGAAGTTGTAATTAAAATTATCCAATTTTTTTTGTATAAATGCCTAAAAGACCCACTGTTCAATAATATTGTAAATCCCATTACAACATCAGGATAAATTAAACGAAAAATTGTCTCGGTGACTTTTAATCAAGCCGGCAATCCATTGCACTCAATAGCTTGGTGCATAAATTCATTTTTCTCAACACTTTCCTCGTTGAGTGGAACAGCCATAAATTGAGGCTTCCTTGTTTTTCCATTTAATTCTTCGAATATATCAAGCTTCGATCGTCCCTTGGTCTCAGGTAAGAGGAAAAATGTAATTACGAGTGTGAATCCCGTGAATAATGCAAGGACGAAGAAACTCACGTGCATGCCGAATGTAGCACTCATGGAGGGAAAAACAAGTGTCGTTAAAAAATTAGAAATGAATTCGGTTGATAAGGAGACTGAGAGCCCTAGACTGACGATATCAGCACTGAAAATTTCAGATGCAACGGTTGATGTCAGAGGACCGAGTCCTGCACAGAAAGCTAAAGCAAAAATTGACATTGTGGCAAGGGGCAGCCAAGATACCGATGATAAGTCATAGTTATGGGCCTGAAGGGCTAAAAATGTTCCAAAACCGAAGTGACTTATTATCATGCCCATGCAGGCAATTATGACGAGCTTTCGCCTTCCTAGACGCTCTATCGTCAGTGTTGATGTCCATGAACCCACGATTTGAATAACTGCGATGATAATAGACGCTAGGTCAGGATCCACCGAGCATTTGGCTTTTTCAAATATTGTTGTTGTGTATGAGAACTGGAAGATTAAAAAACAAATGGTTCACATCTATTACAAAATCAAGATGTTCTTTATGGATACGCACTCTCTTTTTAGAAATCATAATAAAATTTTACATTTCCTGCACTTAATAATGATAATAAAATCGGTTGCAGTGAGGAAAAACATTGGAAAAACATCAATTTCCATGAATAAATGCTAACAAAAAATCAACCTGATTTATTCTGTTTACTAAATTAATGCCTGATACTTGGACAATGGATGGGACCTACCAAAATAGCATATCCAGACGTGTGTTGACCAGCGAATAGAGTTACAGAGATAATTAATGCCATGAAAGTTCCCCTGTCTCTGAATAAATCTTTCAAGCCGGCTGACTTGCCGATGCTGTTCGTCAGTTGCCGCTCAAGTTGCATTAATTCGTAATCCACAGTTGTTTTATCGTTGTTCCTCAGCCACATTAGAGAACTGAATAAAAAACGTGATTAATTGTAGTACGCGTACTATAATTTCCTGCGTTTTAAATCATTAACGATAATGCAAAGTGACACTCAGCGAGTTCCAAGTTTGCATATAAATAATAAAATTTTCACAATAAATGATAATCCGATTATCTTTCCTTTTTTCACTTCTCGTGTAGATTAATCCTAGAGTACTAGGTCATTCTCCAAGAATCATCATACAATGACAAAGAAAAATCCTTCAATTCTCCCAAAAAATGTAAGAAACCGGCAAAAATCCAGAACGAACGATTGAATAATCGGTTAATGGAAAAATTACCTGGTAGCTCTGTCGATGCGTCCCCTTCTGAGAAGATGCATCGGTGATTCAGGAAGAAAAATGAAACCTATGATGAAAGCTATGGGAACAACTAGTCCGCACAATGCAAAAGCATGATACGACAGTTTGGCACCTAGAATGAAAGAGGCAAGTGTTCCCAGGTTGAAGCCGAAGGAAAGGAAACTTCCGAGCTGGCCTCTGATAGAATCATCAGCAATCTCGCAGACATATACTGGTACCATTGAAAATGTTATTCCGCATACGAATCCAGCAAGACCGCGGGCCACCACGAGGTAATAGAAATTCTCGGCAAAGTATATGAGCAACCAACTACTTGCAGCGGAAATAGCTATTGCCCATGCCATTATTCTATTACCAATTCTCTTAACTGCCACTGCGTAGAATAGCAGAGCAATTAGTGATGTCAGCCCTGTTACTGAGCCCAACCAAGATATTTCACTCTCGGTTATCGGTTCTGTGCCGACTGGAGTTGTCACTTTGGAAAGTTGAGGAATTATTGGGGCGGTCCAGGCTGACAGCATACCGCCAGCTATCCCTGACAAATTCGCTGCAAATAATCGAACGGTATTCAAAACATTGTTGAAAGTTTAAACATTACTGTCTGAATTTTCAAGGCTCACAGATTTTTATCAGGTTGTCATATGGAATATATGGATTACCATGAACACTTCAAAATTATCGAGTATTTCTAGATAAGTTTGTTAAGAACCTGCGAGCAAGAATCACGTGTCATGTTTCCCTAATAACAATAACAAATTGTGTATGGAGGAGACTTTGAGGGAAATACACGAATAATTTTGAAGATGGAATGGGATTTGAGAGATTATTTTTTTATCCGTCGTTATTCTGTTCAAATCATCTCACAATCAATCAAATATTCTAGGAAAAATCAATCGTTGAATTGATTGATGAATCGAAACGTAAAATTGACGGAAAAAAATTTGAGGCAATTCTGATAAATTAAATGGAAATGTCAATCGATGGAATCAAATCGCGAATCTGATCTGGGGAATTATTAATCAATAATAATACTATATTATATTAATTAATATAAAGCGAAGACCGGCGCCTTCAGGGGATTCATGAGTTTTTGCAGTGGACCAGCTTTAAAATTGATAATTGCCTAAAATATTGCTCACCAATTATAGCTGCAGCTGTTTGACGCCATCTGCTCCTACCTGATGAACATTTACTATAATCACTCATCACCTTCGACTTGTCCATCATAATGCGGCAAGAGGACTGACAAGAGTGAGACTCTTTCATGTCGACTGCACTCGGTTTTTCTCGCGCGATGACAACATTGGGAGACCGGAAAACTGGTTTCCAATTTTTCCTTTATTGCTATTACTGATTTGATAAATCCTCATGCTAATTCTCAGATTTAATTATCATCACAAGGTCACGGCTGGAGAAACATACAATTGAGCTTACGCGGATAGCATCGATGGAGGTGGATCATCGGTAATACGATAAATTTGATTTTGAAAGACGGAAAAATATCGCTTACAGGGTATGTGTACGGGATATTCACGTGCTTTCATGTTGTTGTTTGAGTGCATGTACATGAGCATGCAACATGATATATGATGGATGACCGTGTTATCGTGTCTTTCGGAGAACATCACAACATTCATTTATTATGAGATTGATTGGATTGTTAGGGTGAGGATTTGTTATTACCTCATAAAATTTCAAATGATTCTACACCTCCATACATGTCAATTTTCGAGTAAAATATTCCGCCGAACAATGAGAAATTAATTAGAACATCAAGTACGTTTGCAGGACGGTAATTAGCGATCTTCGAATGCGTAAATTATCATTTCGAAAGACGTAAGTTGTGATTGACAGAGAATACGGAGGTAAAATGAAATCCAATTTCGAGATAACGAAGTGATGTTTAACTTCATTTAAATCGATTTAATTTCTATCTCTTTTATTTTAGAGTGGAATCTGTGAAGTGCCGAAAATTTCTACTAAGGAAATTCCCGAGTCATGAATTCGCAGGAACAAGTGATTTTTTCATTCACTCAATTACTCTTTTTCATTGTGGAAGAGACGAAAAACAATCAATAGCTCGATGACATCAACGTAATCACCGAAATTTATCGTTGGAAAAATATGTGGAAAAATATTTTCCTGTCACCTATTTACTCTACGGCTTCTCAAGGTCTTCATGATATTTAATACGTCGTTGAGGCGTTGAAATCACTTTTTATTGAATACCGCATTGTGGACAGTGAATATTGATAATCGATTTTTCCAAAAGTGGTATTCAAATTCGGATTTTTCTTACATCAATGATGAAAATACGATATTATTCCGAATGATATTCATAGACAGAAACATTAATTTCGAAGGCTGTTCTCTATGCACAGGATTTCCACAAAAACATTTGAATAATTCATACAAACAAAAATTTTAAACGTAAAGTTGTGAGATTAGAAACCTAATGTACGAGTTAGAGCCTCATAATTTATAGTAATTTACGTTTTTAGTGGCGTAATTTACGTTCTTAATCTCGTAATTTACCCGATTGGAGTACCTCATAAATTATCTTCAAGAACTCGTATTTAACTGTTAATTTTTTCAGTGGGCAAACGTTCCGAAAATCTCTCTAAAGAAAACGTTTTAACTATTTTTCAAAAATTTCTCAGAAAAATTTCTGCGCTCGCTACAGGATCACCACGATCCACCACTTTTATAGAATAAAATATGTACAGTTTTTTGTTATATTTTTTTATTGATTGAATAATCAAAGAAATGGCAGGGAATCCCCATTTCGTGTATTGATCAAAGAAAAAATAGGATGAACGTCCCCAGTCATTGCAGTTTTCCTCACTTTCAGTGCGATTGAGGAAAAAGCAACTCCTACGGCGCCTAAAGGAGGAA
Source organism: Fopius arisanus (assembly GCF_000806365.1). Lineage (NCBI taxonomy): Eukaryota > Metazoa > Arthropoda > Insecta > Hymenoptera > Braconidae > Fopius > Fopius arisanus. The sequence continues at coordinate 2,333,340 of NW_011887744.1, read as the reverse complement.
ACAATGCCGAAGAGATCGTACTTAGGATGCCGTCAATGTAATAAGTTGGTAATTATTCATTGACGGCACTGGAGGTGGCGTAATGTTTGTTATACAAGCTCGAAGACGTTTTCGAAGAAATTGCTGGTGTGAAGTCGTCGGCAAAGTAATTATTCCTGGATTGATGTCTGAGGGAAATCCTTTTCGTAAGTGATTATCACTTATCAAGTGGTATAATTATTATTGATCTCTCGTGTGTAAATATACGGCGATTTTCCTCTTCCCAACGACGCACGTGCCGATTTTTCCCTGACTAATTGCATAAGGATTGATGAACGGGAAAGTAAACCGAGAGATAGATTTATTAGTGAGAACATATTTGACTCATTTTGTTAAGTAGGCAAGGCGATTACAATGTTCATAGCATAAGTTAAAAAAGGAACGTTTAAATTATGTGAGTTCTACTATAATTTGAAAAGATTTGCATATCAAATATTTTCTAGAAAATTTATCGGAAGCATCATGACACTGGAGAATTATTGCTCATTGAAACACATTATTGCAGAGTTACGGAAATTTTCCTCTAACTGAATTACCATTCTGCGCACAGAGAAATTAATTTTGATGAGAATCACTTGAATACGAAATTTATTTACATTTTCCTCCTACAATACATCTTAGTTTTATGTACAATTATCATTCAAATTTCCCAGAAATTTTTGTTTATCGGTCCATGTCGATTCCGAGGGGGAAATCTAGCGTAAGTTTCCCTCAAAAATATATGTATATATATATTTTTCAATGCTTTGCCTGAAATGGCATTTTTTTCGGGAAAATCGAAACAATTGCTTTTTAGTATATAATATAGAGTGTTTCACATAAAACCGTAAATTTATGGCAATCGTAATGAAGTATTTTAAATCGAGGGGTAAAATTTACCCCGTCGGCTGACGGGTAGACACCCCCATTGCGTGTGGTGCCCTCCCTCTCTTGTGGTGCAGTACTACGATGCCGCTGGGGTCACTCAAACCCCCAGAACGAAGCCTCTACTTTAGTCAATCCTCTTTGCTAGCACCATGAAGAATAGAGTCTACTCTATTCTTCATGGCTAGCACCTATGTACCAGAAACCGGCACCGCAGAATTCCTCAGATTTTCCATCACAGATGTAAACAAATACTCCGGGAGATTGTAATTGATTTATTTCTATAAAAATTTCTCATTTAGCCATCACAGTGAAACGTGTCTACGTGTTGCATTTATTACCGTAAGTGGATTACTCTTTAAATGTAAAATTTGACGTCGTTAGAGAGTTAACCTCTCGTCGATCATGTTTTATAATGATTTAAAAGACGTAAAATCACAGAATTTATTTACCTATCAGTAATATTGTGCGAAATTAATATAAAAAGTTCCATTTACACGTACATAATTAATTTATTTCCTTCGATATTTATTTTATTGTTTACGATTAAAGAATTTGTGATCAAGACTTTCAGTATTTTTGAAGTTTTCGTTTTACATTGAATTTGATATTAAAAAATGTTACCTTTCTCTATTTCTCGAGTAGGACATAAGGATAATGGGTGCACCAACGAGTAATGCTATTGATAATCTCACGCAAGCATTAAAATCCAATATTATCCCGAATCAAGAGTATTTACTCCAGGGTTCAGTGTTGGACAGTGCTGTTGAGATTTTGCTTCAACGTCTCCGAGGACTCTGTGACAACGTCGACAGTGGACCTGAAGGCTTTCATGACCATGAAATGTGCTTCAGCATTAGAAAGTAATTATTTCAATAATGACTCCCCAAAATTTATATCCACCTCATCTATCCCGGAGCTTCTACCAAATTAAAAAATTATCCAGACAGAAAATTTATACAAATCATTTTTCGTAAACTACTCTTTTTCCCTGAGTATTAATTTCAAGATATTTACAATTAATTAAGCCTTATGCTTAAATTATTTATTAATTTCTTTGAATTCATTCATTCATTTTTAAAAAATATAATTAATGTTCGATGCATCATTAGTTTCCGTTTGTTTTTTTCAGGGGTCCACCACCAGAGCAACCACTTCTTCTTCGTGTCAGGAGGGCCTTAGATTGTACAGACATGCCCTGGCAGTTGAGGTACATTGGGCAACCTGAGCTAGGAGACAAATCTCGACCCACGATAGTTCGCAGTAGCATTGACATCGGAACCAGCAACACAGTCGTCGACTTTCTCACAGAACTAGGATGCAGACTCGATTTCGAATACATCCTCCGTGGATACATGTTTCGAAAAGGAAGGATGAAGATCACAGTGTCCAAAATATTCAAAATGGGACAGGGTAAACTACCAGACCAGGTTGAAGCCATCTCCCAGAGTTACCTAGTGGAACTCAGTGTTCTCGCTCCCAGTGGACAAGACGCTATTGCTGAAGATATGAGGATATTTGCCGAACAATTGAAGCCTCTTGTGCAGTTAGAGAAAATTGATTATAAAAGACTTGTGCATTGAGTTTCTAATCTTCGTTCTAAAATCGACTGGAGAGTGAGATCGTGTTTGTGAGGAATCAATTGAATCGAATTTGCTTACAAATATTTATAAATCATCGAAAATAGCATAAAAATGAGGAATTTGTGGGGAAATGGGTGTCATTCATACGAGATGGTATCATCTCCGAGAAAAAATTATTTTAATAAACTGGAAAAAATCTGAAAGATATTCTCTTCTTTATTCACTTGATTACGAGGAGTTGATGAACGAGAAATGATTATATAGAAAATTAATGTAAATTCTCTCGAATCAATAAATCCATTCTCCAATCCCAGTGTGAAGAATTCAAATTTCCCGCTGCAATTGTTAAGATAATACAACGTTGCCATATTTTTCTAGCGTCGTATCGACAAATGTCGCTCCCATAATTCTACCAGCGATCAAAAGTACATAGTGTGGAGTAGCTGCCATTTTACATTCTGCTGCCACAGTGAACGTTTTTTTTTTTCTAATTTCTCGATAAAAGTTGGCAATTACTCTCCATAAAATAATAAAGTATGTAAAACAGTAAAAATTTTATTCATTTTCGATATTCATATAAACAGCCCCGGGTAAATCCAAAAAAAAGAAAAAAGATTTCGTCACCAGTGCTTTGAAACACCTATTGTTACTCCATTTCACACACGAGGAGAAAAATATCCTCAAAAATAGAACCGCCAAGGCTGGAAACTAATCATTCTTGACATTATAAAACAAGCGAGAAGCAAGCAAGATTATTTTTTACCCCTACAGTGCATAATATTTTTAGAAAACCAATTTCTCATCCCCATCACCTTATTCTGAAAATGGCGGAAAAGGCTCTCACTTTTTCCTCAACAATCAACAGTGGATTCCTTAAAAATAATTAAAAATGGAACGTTTTATTGCGTTGCAGATTGAAAAATGTCGCGTTACCGCGAGTGGGACCTCTCGTGCAAGGTGTACGTGGGCGATTTAGGAAGCAGTGCCAGTAAACATGAGATTGAGAATGTCTTCAGTAAATATGGGCCTCTGAGGAATGTCTGGGTGGCAAGAAATCCCCCAGGTTTTGCATTTGTTGAGTTCGAAGATCCCAGAGACGCCGAGGATGCTGTCAGAGGCCTTCATGGAACGTAAGTATTGCATTCGATTTATTTCACAAGCAAATAATGATCAAAAATAGGCTGAATCGAAAAAATGAATAATTGAATATCTGATTGAATAATATTCATCATAGGTAAATGATTATTCGAAAATATCTAGAAATGCGAAATTTTTGGTAGATTTTTTTTTATTGGGTATAATAGTCTGATTTAAATTTGCTTATAGACGTTGCTGTGGAACACGTGTACGAGTTGAGATGTCCTCTGGTCGCAGTCGTCGAGGTGGTGGACGTCGAGCAGGTCCTAGGTACTCCAGGTGAAAGTCCTGTCTATCAATTTTTTTCAACTACATATTTTATATCTTTTGACGTCGACTATATTTCTCGGAAAACGTATATTTAGATAGAAAAATTATCATTCGTGTGATAAGGATGACGTGATAAGTTAATGCGACAAGAATAGGTTGAACTCGTCTCACATTCTCAGTCCTCGAGTGTTTTATTTATAGAATATGAAAATTTTTTATCTCTGATCAGATAAATGAATGGAATGGTCATCAAATTCTTGGAGTAATATCTCCCGACAATTTTCTTCAGTGAAATTATTTGAAATTACTTCCGCGGTAATTTTCCACTTGATTATTAGATTTTTTTCTGAACCCCCCAAGACAACAGGAAATTTACCAATGGATAATTATCATTTATCGGCATCATTTTGCATTGCTCTTTCAATACGAAATAAGTGATTACATTCGGCCTGATGATGCATCCGTTTGTTTTCAAATTTGTTTAGATCTCGGTCACGCAGTCCTCGAAGGAAATCCATTGGTCGATATCCAAGGTAAGAGATCATTTCTATCAGATTCAGATTTTAAATAATCTGCGTCATTCATATTTTGCACAACGGTTACGATTACATTTTTTTCTTCCTCGTGCGTTCACACACAAATTTCCAGCCAACTTTCTAATCCCTCCCTTCGTATCGCCTACTCCAGGTGACATGAGAAAAATCGTGTCCAGGTACGGTCGTCTCTTTTTACGAAACTTCCACTTGATAGTGAAACTGTGGGATGAAGCGCAACAAATTCGCAACTGAGTTCGGTTATTCGTAAATACTTTCCCGTAATAATGATTACATTCACATAATAGAAAAAAAACTATTATAAAATGGATTCTTTTAATTAAAAAAATCAAGTAGTTTCGGGTGTTATTTGTAAGTCTGAATAAAATGATACAGCTCAAGATAGGATTCAAAATTTCAAAATGATAGGTTTTATAGGCGATAGAATAAACGAAAACATGGGATGAAGGATAGAACTTATGATTAATATTTCTTCTGTTATTTTATTCTTTCTTCAGGTCCTTGTCAAAGAGTCCCAAGAGATCTCCAGTGAATCGCTATTCCAGGTAATAGTAATTTCAATAATGCAATTTCATTTTCGTCACTTTGTATTTCAGCATTGTTTAGTTGAAATGCCCGGTCAGCTGAGGAAATGAGTATGTACTGTTTCCAATAACTTAAAATATTTTGCCAATTTTTTTCTTGATATCCAGTGAAATCCATTATGCTTGCTCGTAATATGAAATTCAAGTGGATAATAAGACGAAACATTTTCGGTACAAATGAAATTTCATATAACTCCGCTTAAAGTCATAACCATCGCCGTACCGCATTCGCCGGATTGTGGTAAGGCGACCTGGAAAGTTAGCTGGAAAATAGTGTGTGTGAAGCGCTAAAACTTTGAGATATACAAGGAAGGTGCAATTTTTAGAATAGTTTCCATAATTTGGTATACAATCGAATCGAATAAAATTCACTCGCGAGAGAAAAATTGATTAGAATGCAACATTATGCCAACTACACTGTTTTTTGTTCTGCATGAAATCGATTCCTAATAAAATTTTGAGACAATCTCCATTTCGTCGAAAATTGAACTGAAATTGTCTAATTATTGTATACATCTTTTTCAAAACGCGAATGTAAATGGGCGCTCTCATTTCGCTGCAGACATAGAAACCAATTTGAATGAAAGAATCCGAAAGTACTGGGATACCCTGAAAGTGTTGAAAATATTATTCACCAACAAATGTGGAGTTGTTGAGAATCGAGAAACGTCAGTTCAGTAAATAAAAGCTGAAGTGAAGGCTCATTATCGTTTTATCCTTTCAACCAATTTCACCCCTCACTGCTAAATAACTCCAGATAAAAAGGAATAATGGAAAATTGTCATGAAATCATATTGCGGATAGTGGCCAGGGGTATGATAACATTTGATAGTTATATTGGTAAAACTGACGTTTGCAGATTCTACCAGTGTCAACTCCTAGCTCTGCTCGTCTCCCCGCCACTACTACTACTACTACTACTACTGCTACTACTACTACTACAGCCACCGTGAACAAAAAAAAATATAGAGCCATAAATATCGAACAAAAAGTCTAGAAATCAAAACTGAAAAAAAAAAATAGCCTGCCTGCCCACTAACCTCCCAACCAACTTCACCATCAGTCACCAACCAGAATCACCGAATAGGAGCCAAGTCGTCCGTCACATTGACAGTCCGTTAGTCACCTCTTGCTGTTCGTCAGTCACCTCAGTTAGTTTCGAACCTAAACTAAAGTAATAAATGCCAATGATAACTACGTCGGTGCTACAATCTTCTAGGCCAACTAGGAGTTCATCGTACCCGTCCTACAAATCAGCCTCAGCGCGATTATCGATCAAATGATCTTCGATAAATATACGATCAACGCGTCCGCCTCCCAACTTCTACTGCTACTCGTCTCAACCATCACAGTTTATATTAGCTGAACAATATGCGACTGCCACTCTTCTCTTCCATCGAGCAATGCCAATATGATCACCTACACAACCATCCCACCACCCAACCACCACCAACCACCACTACATGTTCACAGTTGTCTGGTATTTTCACCCATTTTCAAAAATTCTTATTATTTTATTCTTCTTATTATTTTATTTTTAGATTTTACTGGGCTAATGAGGAATTCTTCGTGGTATATTTATTCTATAAAATTTACAAATTGAATAATTTTTATCAAACGGTTAACAATTTAGATTGGAATTTTAATAAGAATTTTCTTAATTATTACAATTAATGAAGAGATGCAGCGGAGAAAATTAAGGGAATTTATGAGCAAGAATTTTCACAGAATTAATCATGGGAAAGTAATTCAGAAAGCAAAATAAAAATTGTACGTTGTCGACTCATTAGCTCAGATAATTTCCATTCTTCAACTAAAACATGAATTATCAGTCAAGTAAAGAAAATTTGAAAGATTTTATTTGATTTCATCTCTTAATTTCATCTTTTTGTTAATTCAACTAAAAAGCAATTGATTGAAACCCTATAGTTGTTGGTTGGGATCGATTCTCTGGTGAGATATTATCGACGATAAATAACGTCCCACTGATTTTAAACTATTACCCCTTAGGAGCCAATAGGAACTAGTCCTAAATCGATTACCACACCGCCTTGTACGATCTATCTCTATCTGAACTGTCACCAGTCGCGTTTCTGTCTTATTAATGGTCATCCAAAAATTTAGGAATGACAAATGATAACTGTAAATTCGAAAGATAGAAACACGATTGGGAAGTTCAACGACAATGTCAGTAATCGCTCTAAATTTCATAAATAATGAACTCCGTTTCTTTTGTTAACTTTTAGGTCACGTTCTCGTAGCCCTCGCAGAAGGTCTCTAACCCGCAGTCGGAGCCGAGATCGTCGCTCTCGTTCTGACTCACGAGACAGACGGTAAGGATATTAATTAAACAACAACGTAATATTCAGAATAACAGCAGGGAATTTAATTATTCGCAGTTAAGTGGTACTCCGATTAAAAACACTGTGGGACTTAACATGAGGAGATGAAAAAGGAAAAGAAAAGAATTACCATTGACTATGTATGCATTAACTTCACATACATACTGCTGACGATTAGCGATTAAACTAATTAATTTAAATAGTTTTTACACGTGAATTTTGTGGTCGTTTTTGAAGAAGGTATACGACTATTATAAGTCGAAATGCGAAGTAATTTGAGATGAAATAGAAGAAATATGTTACCCATTACTTTTGGAATCATATTAGAGCGATAAATTTGTAAGAATAAGTGTGAATAATTTCCCTCGGGGAATCCCACTCCATTTTAATAATGAGTGAGCTGATGTAAAAATCGAATAAATGGTGGAGTTTATTCCATTGCCAGATGACAGCGTGACACATCAAGAACGATAGTGAAGAGGTACAATAATGAGAGAAATAATGGTCTTATGTGCTGTACATCTCATTTTATACTGTAACAATTAACTGGAGATTTCAAATAAATTCAGTATATATCTTGATTGGTTTTTCTTAGTTTTTAAACATTATTTTTTGTACCTCTGTCATGAAACAGAATTCTCTTGAAATTCTTTCCAAAAATATAGGAATGTACGAGTGGAGAAATATAGGTGGTGAAAAAAAAGGGGTGAGGAGAAGGACATGAGACTAGTATCTATACTTCAAGTGCGCAGTTGCCAGTTTCAATACGAAGGCCAGTGCCAGAGATAGTGGGAGAAAGAGAGGTAAAACGGGTAAAACTGATGTGAGGGAACGACCACCATTTTGTCGCATTTCTGCGTATGGAGTACACCTCAGTGTACCTAGACAGGCGGTATCAGCAAGTGTTCACTGTCACCTCTCATTATAATTTTAATTCGTTGAGTAACCAGTTTATTGTTGTTTGACAAAGGTAAGTGCAGTGTTCCCTTACTTCCAAATTAGTTAAATTTCATAAAATTATGTCGGTGTCTGGAGCGTCAAGTGGTGAACAGACCTGGTTCCAGCAAAATTAGTGACTAGCGTGGCCTGTAATAATCGTCGGAAAATTCACGCCCTTTCGGTCGATTCGTTGGATTCATGTCAGTTCTCCTAGAAATTATCCATTTTTTGAATGAAAAATTAAAAGAATCTCTGGGAATTTTTCATCTTAATCAGGATGTGATAATTGTCGGTGGAAGGAACTTGTGTAGATAAATTATGTGAGTTGTTATTTTATTCAGGCTCCAAATCACGATGTCACGCTATCGGGAGTGGGATTTGTCTTGTAAAGTTTACGTCGGTAATCTTGGAAGTAGTGCGAGTAAACACGAGATTGAGAATGCATTCAGTCAGTATGGACCACTGAGGAATGTTTGGGTTGCGAGAAATCCACCAGGTTTTGCATTTGTTGAGTTTGAAGATCCCAGGGATGCCGAGGACGCTGTTAGAGGACTCCATGGAAAGTGAGTAATTTCAAGAACACTAGATAAACAATGAGCGAGTATGTCACATGACAATTTTATTGTACTTGGGAGAACAACATTTCAGAGCAATTAATTGGCCTATTGGTCATAATCTAATTTCTGTGATGAATTGATTATTTAAACAATTCAACGTTCCGGGTAGAAATCGGAAAGACATTTTATCATTTCCAGTTAGACGGCGAAAAATATTCAATGAGAATTACAGAACGTCTTCCAACCTGTCAGAGTTGAAATTTTCTCATTCCCATCAGACGAAATCTGTAAATATCGTTCCATGGAAGAAGAAACCTTACATTTATCCTTCGTGAACAATTACGACTCGAAGGCCTTATCGCTCCGAATATGATAATACCGATCAAATAGTCTTTGAAGTAGCATCACGAGGGATTAAAACCCTTGTCCCGCTATCTTTGATGGAAGAACCCCCTTTAATCCCTTCTACTCTATTTACTCTTCATGTTTACAAAAGGAAAATTCCACCTTCATCAGAATAATTAACTACAGAAAAATTGATGGCATAAAACTGAGAATGAACTTTCATTTGCATTCAATATCTACAAAGTGTACTACACCACACAGTACAAATGCAAAAGTAATTTGATTAAATTACCTCCCCCTCTTCTCTGTCTCGCACGCAAGGACATCACTCCCCTTCCCCATTTGCAATTCCAATAATACAACAAGATAGAGTGAAAATCCAAGAATAGAATAATGAGAGATTCATTTCAATGCAGACGTTGCTGTGGGACACGAGTGAGGGTTGAAATGTCCTCGGGTCGTAGTCGTCGAGGTGGTGGTGGACGTCGTGCAGGTCCCAGATACTCAAGGTCAGTAAAGCTAAAAAAATTCACTCGATACTTGAAATTTCCAGCCAGCCAAGCGGGCGAATAAAATCGTTCGCGACTTCTTGCAAGTAGGTATAATCGAAATGTATGTAATTTTAATTTTATTGAGAATGCACGATTAGACTACTTAGCACATATCTTGATGGACATTCTTTATACGACCGACAAGCTGAAATTAAGCTCACGTAGATTGTGCATATCAACAGGAGATTAATTAATTGCACTAAAAAAATAATTAATTTGTTCTCTCAGTATGACAATCCTTTCACACTAATTTATCACTCCACTACTAAATCATCACTAAAGAATAATCTCTTCATCATAAATTTTCAGTAGATAGTTCTTCTGTGGTACTCTCTCTGTACTCTTGATATTTCTTTACAAAATTTATAGGTCCAGGTCTCGAAGTCCTCGTGGGAGATCAGTAGATCGATACTCCAGGTAAGACTGGTAATAATTCTTTCCCTCAGGGAACGATTGGACAAGCGGTGGAATGTGATCCTCATAATTCGTTTATCCATTGTTTACTTCCTTAGGTCGACATCGAGGAGTTCTGGGCGTTCGCCATACGACCGTTACTCCAGGTAATTTAATTTTATTCATCCGGTTGGTAGACGTTTTTAAGGTCTTGCAGGTGAACAACGTGAGCCATTCCTCCATGCAGGGGTGTATGTAGAATTGCTTAATTAATGGTGGTATATTGCACGCTGAGCCACTAATTTACACACTTTATTAACACTGAGTTGTGAGATGAGTGTACAGCTATCCTCGGTATATAAAGAATGTCTTATGTTCATAGAATTAATTAAGCAATGGGTGGTTGAGCATAAGAAAACTGAAGTGTCAATTCTCAAAACAATGGTTTGAATTTATCGTATTAGATGGAAGACGAAAGTAGTGTATGTTTACTCATTATTCATTATTTTTATTTTTATATTATTTTGGATTATAATTCAGTGGACAAAGTGGTAATTAAAAATATAATTTGACTAATGTTATATTAAGTAAATGAATTTGGTGATTAAAGATATTTGAATTAATAGTGTAATTTGATTCTGGTTGAATTATCAAATACGTTTCTTTAACTTCACCATCAACCAGACTCAACCGATTTTACCACTTTGCTACTAAGGCCATACGTACTTAAGCAAGTCATTTTCTTCCAAACCGGAATTGGTTTCTATAATTTGTCCATTACTTATAATGTGAATTATCCATCATATTCGCAATGAAATTTAAAAAATCAGGACAATTCTAGAATAATGTCGAAGAATGAAGTGAGATTATTCGACCAACCTACAATCTGATTTCTCTTCCATAAATGCATTAGAGTGGGCAGTCTAGGATAATTCAATAGTTATGATTTGCTAATTGAGAGTGACAATTATAAACTACATCTATCAAGTAACATGAGAAAAATAAGAGCAAATATCATAATATTATTTTGCGGAATAGTAGCAAGGAGTATGATAACGTATGATAGTTATATTGGTAAACCTGACGTTTGCAGATTCTACCAGTGTCAGCTCCTAGCTCTGCTCGTCTCCCCGCCACTACTACTACTACTACTACTGCTACTACTACTACTACAGCCACCGTGAACAAAAAAAAATATAGAGCCATAAATATCGAAAAACAAGTCTAGCAATCAAAACTGAAAAAAAAAAATAGCCTGCCTGCCCACTAACCTCCCAACCAAGTTCACCATCAGTCACCAACCAGAATCACCACTAGGAGCCAAGTCGTCCGTCACATTGACAGCCCGCTGCTGTCCGTCGGTACCGTCAGTTGCCCTTCAAATATCTACTCCGGTCTATCAGCAATCTTCTAGGCCCATCTAGGAGCTCATCGTTACCCATCGATACGCCTCAACGCGAAATATGAAATATAATAAAAAAAAAATATCTAGCAAACGAAAACAAAAAAAAAACAATCTTCGATAGTAATAAATCACGACGCGCTATCGTCTCCCAACTTCTACTACTGCTACCTCGTCAACCATCACAGTTTAACTTAGCTGAACCAATATGCGACCGCCACTTCTCTTCGATCGAGCAAAGCCAAAATGAATCACCTACACAACCATCCCACCACCCAACCAAGTACCACCACCACCAACCACCACCACATGTTCACAGTTGTCTGGTATTTTCACCGATTTTCAAATGTTTTTTATTATAATTTTTTAGTTTTTCCTTTGATATTGTTTTGTCGGCGCGCTGAGTTCCTCTCCGCTGGTGATTTCCCCGATCTCATTAGACACACGAAAAGGAATTGAATCAATATTTGGTGAATTTAGCGTTGGAAATCATGAGCAAAAGGAACTAACGCAGACTTTATTGTTAATATATGATATCTGCATACGTACATGTATAAAACATCTATTATTTGTTGAAACTATTGAGTTTGAGTGCTAATTCAGTAGCTGAGTGGTGACAATACAGTTTGCAGTTGGCAGTTTTTATATCTCTGGGTCCAATGATGATACGAAAATCATCGTTATCACTCTTAGATTCCGAGATACTGTGCAAAACTTTTCCAATTTTTCGGCACTACTAATATTTTATATCTTGCTGGGTTGAGATTTGAGAAAAAAATGATGAGCGACAGTTCTTTATTGTTCAACATTCTTTTCTAAGGTCGCTCATTACGATGAAAATAAATTAACAACTTTCGAATGAGAGCTTACCACTTTGTTACTGAGCCAATAACAATTAAGTTTTTTCACCGTTTATTTATTCTTCTGAGTTTTTCACTTGTTTTTTCATTAATTTATTGGTGAGATGTCAATACGTATTTTGTCATTACTATTTCTAATAGTTATTTACCCCGGAGTACTAGGAAATTAGGAATTAGTCAATTTTTACATATGTGTGACACTCAAGTGAGCTTTATTTATTCTGTTGTGTCTTGTTAGCAGTCTCAGACTCTTTCATATTTCCTTATCGATGACTCAAATTATCGACAATGAGATGCAACAGAAGAGTGAAAATATTAATAAACGTATTTAGGATTTTCATAGACGGGGTAATAAAATGCTTTTTCAATTTTTAGGTCTCGGTCACGCAGTCCACGCAGAAGATCTCTGACTCGCAGCCGCAGCCGAGACCGCCGCTCTCGTTCTGATTCACGTGATAGACGGTACAGATAATTCCCAAAAATCCACCAAAAAAGAAAAAGAATTCCCACGAATTTCCTTAGCCGAACTAACAATCAATTGAACGATTCCATTAACTATGTATTTCTTAAAAATTAATTACAGTTAGGTGACAACAAAGAAGATGATCTCGATGAATTCTAGGAGGCGTTAACATCAGATTAATATTGTTTTATTTGTATATAAACTGCTGTCACTATGTTCACTAAAAATACAAATAGATCATGAACAAGATTTATTGAAAAGCGAGAAGAGATAACGAAAATATCCGCTTCAGACCAGCTTGTCTTGGCATTAACACGCGATTAATTTGTAAATGAGTCGTTCGACTTGTGTGAGTTTAATCGTGCATCACTGGACTTGTGCTAATAGCTAATTTGCATTATTGAAGACAAACGAATTCAATGGCAAATGTACGAATAATTTTTCATGAGCTTAATTACTATTGATGAGATAAATGTAATATTTGTACGAGTGAGAGTTTCATTGGTCATTTGATTTAACGATGCTCAACCAATTGATGATTTATTTTGGTTAGATCTGGAGATAAATTTAGGTGGAATAACGTCGAGTTACACGAAACTCTGACGTTTTACGTTCTATTCATTATTTTATACTTTTTATCGATTTAAGATTGGAAATAAATCTGTAATGCATATATTTTCGCAGTTGACTTTATTTGAAAAATTTATACTGATTTCCATGTATTCCATTGACATGATTAAAGATTTATTAAAGATTGCCAGGCAGTATTGCCGAGTGGTAGCATGCAGAGCCTCACTCCTTGTTGACAGAGGTGATAATCCCGAATGGGTAATGCCAGAGTCTCGTCAAACAATTTCAGAATATCCAAATAAGTCTTTAAGGCCTTATTATGCTCGCCATCCTCGAGCTGCCTCGAGGCTAGTTTGAAAAGTGCATCAGTATCCTGCAGGGCTTTCAGACCTTTCATGATGTTCGTGCTCTTGCCACATTTAGAGCAGTTTAACATGAATTCGTTTATGTCGACGTTCACTGAGAGGACGTTGCCACAGGATGGTCCACTTTCACACCTGAATCTGCGAATTTATTTATTCATCAACTTAGAAACATGCTTTGACACTTTGTCATTGAAATATTATTCAGAAATATATTTAAGTATTCACAGACTCTGACAGAACAATTAATAATGTCAATAAATTTCCAAATTTTCAATGGATTTTTATATTTGACAAGACTTGGAAATGGAAGATTGCAAATATTTAAATAATGGATAAAAAATTGGATGTTCTATGGAGATTATAAAAATACAGTTACTAATATTGATTCTCACCTCAGAATTTTCGGATTAATATCTTCTAATAGCGGCCAATTACCGACACACGCTTCACACCCGCACTCAAACCAATACTTCAATCTTAATTTCCTTTGACGTTCCCCTTTTGGCTCCATCGTGAAAATAGGACCGTAATTGTCACAGATTTCCATTCCTGCTCGGATTGTTCGTATCGCTCGTACCACCATCGTCGTTCCCTCGAAGTACCTTGAAATTTAATCAGAGACAAATTTAATCATGAGCAATGACTTGTCGATATAATTTTACAGTGAATGCACATTGATATCAACAATGTACCTCAGCGGAAATCGATAATAATTCGACTAACGCTCTGCCAAATTTCATTTGACCATTAAAAATTGATTGTTATAAAAAAATTACTGAGGCGCGTTCTTAAATCACGTCGAGTTTAACGATGTAATAAAATTGTTAAAAAATTTCAAACTCACCGAACGATTCCAGGATTACAGGAGTGATTCAGGAGAGCGGGTGTGCAAAATAAACCCCCAGCTATAAAATTACTCTTAGCCTTCTGCAGGGTGTGATCGTTCCTCGGTCTAACCAATTCTGATATTTCGTGGGTATTGAATTGAAGGAGTTGTAAATGATGAAATAAGAGACCACCGAAAAATTCTTCATCCTCACTAAGAGGGCATCCAGCGAGATCCTGGGTTTTGACTTCTTCAGGAAGATAGCAACTTTTTTTCAATACTCTAAGAAGCCATGCAGCCATGTACGCTCTGTGGAAGAGGTCTTCCTGAGTTCTTTCACTTTCGTGAGTAACTGAAAGTTTAAACCGTCAATCCTCAAAATTTCCGGCTTTTCATAAATTCAGTTTTGGACAAACAACAACAATTAATTAATTTGTATTGAGTCATGAGAATTAATTACCCATAGAATAGAAGGCCATGTAGTCACTCGCCCTGAAGGGGTGATCCTTGGAAGCCTGAAACGTTTTATCAGACTTCTCTATTGCTTCCTTCAACTTTCTAAGCTTGGCATAAGGCTTCTGGATAACCGCTTTGATTGCCAGGAGACAGGTGATGGAGGCATTGGACAGCCAAAGTGGTCCCAAAATGTTACATTCATTGATGTGGGCTTTTGCATCGGCATCTCGACAATTCGCACTGCAGTAGGCGATCAGTGCACAGGTGTCACAGGCTGCGGGAAATGGAGCGATATTTTTTTTGAAGCAGTAGTGACAGTTCGTCAATCTGCAATGTTAACAACAGTTTTGAGAATGGAGACAGGTTGAAAGCCGAAAAGTTCAAGCTATTGTTTGTCGCAATTAAAAATCATTGATCCAATGGGAAGAAGGATTTTCTCTCACTCACCTGTACTCTCCGAGTACTACAGCACAATACGGTTTCTCAATCATGATAACTTCACCAGGCATGATATCTCGAGTTGCAATTCCATGTCTTCCGATATCTCCACCTGCATCCCTGATTTCCACAGCAGAGCTGCAAGCTGGATAAGCTGGATTGACATCCTTCATTTTTGGAACCGATGATGTATAATCCACACCCTTCGTTTGTTGATTCACAGACGTTTTGTTACCCTCGCTGAGCTGTTTCGATTTCTCCATCATCGCCAGCATCAATCGGACGTCAGATTCCAGTTTTTGCTTTCGTTCTAGGGGAAGTTTCGCGTGATCTAGGGCTTGGAGAGTATTCCTGAAGGAATCCACTGCAGCTGGATGGTTTTTCATTGCTAGGTGGCATTTTGCACGGCGCTCTTCTATTTTGTAAATTAACTCCTTAGGGTAACCAATGCGCAGAGCTTCGTTGATGTCCTTCAGGGCCAAATCGTAAAGTTCCAGATTGTGAAGAGCAGCTGAACGATTCGCGAGGAAAATTCCCAGTTCTGTCAAAATTTTGGCACTTCAATAAAAATGCAATAGACGGTTTGAATTCTTTGTTTCGATTTTCAGGGGTAAATTTTGGAAAATTTTGTAGCTTTTTGATTCAATACAATACGACAATAATTTCCATCCTGGAGACTGACCTTTTTTAGGAGTAATCAAAACTGCATTCGAATACGTTTCCAGTGCTTTCATAAAGTTACCCTGCGAATAAAATTTATTTCCAGATTCTTTAATCTTCAAGGCTTTCTCCAAATTCTTAACTGGAGCGTCTTCAATCTCCAACGGCAAAACGTGAGCCTCCGGATATTTCAATATGAAAGCCACCCTCTCACTATTTTTCTCCAAATTCACAAACTTGCGGAAATCATCAGCATCAATCGCGCGCCTCACGGCCACCAAATTCGACTTGAAGTATCTCGCGATTTCGATATCATCGTCCTCCATTTTTTATTTGCAATACCAAAACCTTTAACAATGTTTTATTGTAATAAAGAAAACGACCGGCGACGACGGGAAGTCACGCTGAGCTGCTCTGTGAAAGCTGTTCACTATTTTCGTGCATTCTATAATTGATCCATCGAAACAGGAGGGGAATGACTATGAGGTGGGATGTTCTATGATTAACTCATATTCCTCAGAGTTCAATAATCCCGAGTGTAATTGCATTCTCCTCGTATAACGTGGTATACCAAATTAATTATGCCTGCAAATTAATTAATCGACGTATCAATCCTAGTGCTGATTACCTCCCACTTCATCGCTTCAAAGAGTAAATCATAAATAATAAATAATAGGTGAATAATGCATAAAGAATATTAAAAAAAATGGTTTTGCATAATCTGCATTTTAATAATCTTATGTTTCGAACTGTTGTACATAAAAAACTGGGTGCAATTACAGAGGTACGTGTTATAATACTAGAATCGTAAGTACAATATATACAAAACCTTAATTGACATTAATACTTAATAAGCACGAGTAGAATCGTTATCTTAATAGAAATAAGGAGAAAAGTTTGCACTTGTTTACCGATGTGCGCATGTCTTACCGAAATATCATACAATTACCATTTTTCAATTCTCTTCATTGTTCTTTGAATCTTAAAGCAAGGAGACACGTATGAAATAATTCAGAAGGAAATTCTATCGCTGCAGATGAAACATTCAAACGAAAACGTCATTAGTTATTATGAAATTCAATTAAAAACGTCCCAAGGAAAGATATCGATGAGAAACGGGAGATCTCTTCATAAATTGATTGAAAATTATTTTTCCACTGTCTTTTTTGTTATGTTATGAATATCCACGTTCAATTTCCTAGTGAATTTTCTTCAACGAAAGGTCACGATTATTGCTGCAAGAACAAATAGACAATTGCAATTTTTACATAATTAAAATGACGATGAGATAAAGCTAATTGGTGTATTTATCGAAAGCCCGCTTTCAAATACAGTTTTGCTCGGAGAAGAGGATTTAGAAGTCATAGGAAGCCTCGTCGTCCTCCTTGGACTTGACTCGAAGTCCTGTTTTGTAAAGACCACCTGCAACGACACCACCGAGGACTGGACCAACCCAGTAGATCCAGTGATTGTTCCATTCCGTAAGGATCACAGCTGGACCGAGGGTTCTGGCTGGATTCATGCTGCTCCCAGTGATAGGGACTGCCGCCATATGAGCCACGGATATTGTCAGGCCAATTGCCAGGGGGGCCCAGCCCCTGGTGTCCGGTCTTTTGGGGTCCGTTACTGCGTGGACAACGAGCACCAGTAGAAACGTTACTATCGCCTCCATCAGGACACCCTGTCCTCCATCGACGTTTGCACCTAGGATTGTTGCTCCCAGACCATGGGTTTGAGCCGCCGGCGGAATCACCACCTGGAAAAGAAAGTCAGAACATTTCTTATCTCGATATTTATTTCGAATTCCAATTGCTCATCTTCAATCCCTCTTCTCTATTTTCCTCCTCTATTTTCCTCCTAATATCTTCATGAGAGCATGAAGTGGCGTCAGTCAAAATTTAATATTCTGGAATTGTCACTTGTCCTCGATTAAAATCGAGAAGAAAATGCCGCTGGGTATTTTAATCTCATCAATTGATCATTTTTATACTCGCTTTGTCAAATCTCACTTCTGACAATCTCGACCAAATTTCTATTCTTCTCTTTTTTTTCTCGCAATTGCGTTTTTGGAAAAATGGAATAATTTATGCATGAAGTGTTACGCGAAGATAGTTATCTCCTTTCTGATATGAATGTTTTATTTGCAATTTTTATCGGGCGATCATGAGCCGCGGCGGTACTTTAATTTTTTTCTGGGTTGTTGCGATTTATCGAAATATTCTCAAGACTATAATTTTTCAGATTTAAGGACTAATTTCAAATTCTGGCGCTCGATGTATTATTTTATTTCTCATTAAAAAAATTTACAAATATTTTTTCTTCCGAGCTGAATAGATAAGGACTGGAAAAATACCTGAAGAGATCACTTGATAATTGTGTGGATTTTTCTGAAGTTCAATGATGCAATTCTATCGGCAATATTATATATTATATATTATATATAGAGTGATTATAATTTAAACATTTTTCTCTTCAACTCCTTTCCGCCAATCGGATTAAATGAAAGGTCAATAAATTTCCATTGAATCGAGCTAAATCATTCTGCTGATTGAGTCCATCAAGGCGATTATGAATGCATTCAACTCTCATCTCGAGTTAATACGTATCATTATTCAGAGCTCTCGAGCGTTAAGCCACAAAACTGAATGATTTACCTTCAAAACAGCAGCTCCAGCAATTGCCCCACAGCACTGGCATACAACATAACACAATGCTTTGAGAATACTGCAATTACCACTGGCTAGAAGACCAATAGTGACAGCGGGATTGACATGACAGCCCGAGACGGGTCCCAGCACCTGAAATTCATAATCATCAATGGATCGTTCGACTCATTTGTCATCCAATCGAGTCATTAATCAGTAGAAAATGCGGTCTTTGTCTGAGATTTAAAAAGGACGAGCATTACAAAAACACATTGTAGTAATTTAATTAATTATTATGATATTGAATTAATATTTTAATTGTTATAAATAGAGAACATTAACATGAATGCTTTAATGACGAAAATTGAATCTATTTGATTTTTTTAGATGTTTGGGAAAAATTATGGAAGAAAATTTGGTATGCAGCTAATCTCAAATTATGGCAATGAACTGATAAAATTATTTGGAATTATTCTATTATTTTGAGTTTTGGTTAGTTTTTGGAAATTGCAATTGGAAAAATCGAGCGAATGCACAGCTTCAATTTGGAATAAAAAATGACTAAAAAATTGAAAAAGGGAAGGTAATAGTGGAGATCGAGCTGCAGATCCGATTCGGGTGTGCGATGGACCTGGTGAGAAGGTGCGCGTGCGCAAAAGATCAGCACACGAGGGACCCGACAACCCAGTTCTCATGCACGATCACAAGGTCTCTGACAGCCCCAGGCACTATCTCCCGAGAGCACACATGCGCCGACATCTTGCCTATTACGCAATTCTCTTCCTCCCATTTTTATTTTTCACTTCATACATTTATTTGATTTTTCAGATTCATGATTCATAACTTTCAGACAACTTTAAAGGCCAATTTATTTTTCTAATTATGTGCCCAGCGTCGCTCGGCATATATTTATTAATAAAGCTAACACATCCAGGGATTATTATAATTTCAGAGACATTTTGTAGTCATTTCTAAAAAAAAATTTGTATTTCAGAGTTCTGTAATCATCTACAACCCGAATATACATGAAATCAATGTTAATGCAATTATTAAATTTTTTTGGGGGAAAGTGCTTTCTCTCCCAAAATTCATGAATATCAATTTTAAATAAATCTTTATTTATTTTCCCTATTTTGCAGTTTGTCTGGTTTTTTAAAATGATCAACAAGGCCAATATCTGCGAAATCAAGTTTATAATACTTGATAGTTATTAATTTATGAATTATAATTTATATTAGTGAATACTAAATTAATAACAATATACGTTACTAATTTAACGTTTATTCATAAAAAAAATACTCATGCGAACATCCAGAATATCTAATAAGATGTTCGTAGAAAAATACTAAAAATCTTTCTCGTAGGTAAAAAATATATGTGAGCAGCAACTGTAAACAAGTTTTCGTATTATCTCCGGAAGTCATTATTCCAAAGATTCAATCGTGTGATGAATCTACGACTTAATAAAATGAGTGAATTTCGAGTAATCGAAATTTTTTTTCAAAAATTATTCTGTTGCTTTCATTGCATTTTTCTCTTAATGCAATACAAAGAGGCAAATAGCTGAAAAATCAGATGATAAATCAAACGGATCTCTTTGAAATCGATTTGCAATCATTACGCACGTGAAGAATTGATTTATCACATGCATCGATGCCCCAACAATAGCCCGATAATTAACGGTAATTCATTATGAAGGGGCCAGTGTCCTCGAGTGGCTGCAACGTGGATATTCCCAGGGGAATATTGAATAGTTTACTTTTTTTTTCTACTTTATTATCGGTTATGCCTTCGGGGCTTTTTGACCCACAGCCTGGAGTCATTAGGGTAGATTTACCGCTCGTTTTTGCAGACAATCACCCACGCATTCCCGTAATAATCCACTGATGATGAATCTTCCAAATCATTACCGATGCAATCATTTGTCAGATGTGATCAATCGATGGAAAATCATTCAAATGGTCGTTTCTTGAGAGTGGGAAATTGATTCACTCCACGGTTTATGGTAATTCCTCCGAGCGATATTTCAATATTCGTCGTTAACGTATCAGCGGGAAACTCCTGATGTAATTGATGTTGTGCAGTCAACGATTATTTATCCTGTGACAAATAAAGTGGAGATGAGAATTTATCGGTGCGAGGTGTTAACGTATCCGCGAACCTCGAGGGTGGAACTTCGTCGCTCGCATCATCAGGAATCATCGACGGTACGTAAATAAAAAAAAATCTTGATGTTCATTGTTAAAGATTATCGTTCTCTTAATTATTTTGTTCAATTGAACTTGCAAAATGGAAGAAAAAACCGTGAAATAACCGAAAATAACCTGAAATGAATTTTCCCAGCAATTCCTTGAAATCAGCAATCTCCGTGTCATGATATTCCTCAGCGAATAGTCCAACAAACCGTAAGTTTTGTTCTGTGGTGTTTTTATGGCCCTTTCAAAGCCTCTTACGAATGAATTTAACAAAGTTATTTATGCTTTGTTTCTCACTATTAAAGAAAAGTGGTTTTTTTAATTCGTATTGGAATTGCTATGCCGATGTAAATGTGTTGGAAATACAGCGAGTTGATGGCTTATGACAGCGTTTTATGTTGGAACGGGAAATTATCCTCTTTGGCGGAATTCTGAAGTATGTGAAAAAAAAATAATAAAAATGATAAAAAATAAGAACCAATCGATAATTATGTTTAATTGGCAATTCAGTGATAAGAATCTGTCATTTCGTCAGACGTGAGACAGTTCGCCCGGGTGCGGTTCATCTGTGAATTTATCAAGAAATAAATCGTGATGAATAAATAATAATACTGCACATCGATTGCTCCAGCGGTTTTATAATTTAACGTTTAATTTAACGTTTTAACCGTATGCAGTGAAATACCCGCGGAATTCCATCCATTTACCGCGCATTACATTTAAATCGCTAAAAAGACACTCCAGGACAATGATCTTATGAATGACGAAATAAAGAGCTAAGTGGGAGCCATTCCCCGATCTCCTTTATTCACTTTCGACCTCTTCATGTACTCATTACAGCATTATTCCAATTCATCCTTGAATTTTAGGTGAGTCCCGATGAATGATGTAGGCCGTTATGCCCAATATAATAAGACAACTTTCAAAGCTACACCCAACAAAAAAAGTTCTTCTGATACAGGTACCATACTTGAAACCCTCCAAAAATGATTAATTAATATTTATTAAATTATATTCTAAAATAATGTTTGTCTTAATTATTTGAAAAGTAATAACTGCGAAAAAATTGTAGTCTTCTTCAAAAGGTAAACTAATTAGACTCTGTAATATTGTTAAGTCGATGTTAATACAAATGATTTGAATGATTGGATCGTTCGACCTCCCTCAAGTGGAATTAAATTTTCAATTACTTCAATCAGCGACAGGCATAATAAAAATTCTGCAAGTGTAATTTTTTCAACGAAATTATTTGCCATTGGTCTTTCTGGATTGAAGGTCGCCCGAATATGTAAATAATGATGATGATTTGAATTGTTATTCCTGGGACAGTTCCACGGATGACATTAACCAGCCGCTCCCTCTGCGATTCCTTCCTGATGTGCATATAACATCACAACGAGGCATTACCAACAATTTTTTAAATGATCCAGCGATATTTCCAGCGAATGTGAAGTATGTCGATGTTGATTCAATTGCTGTGGATTGAATGTTGCGCAAATGTCTAATGACAAGTAATAACATGAGCGTGTGGAGTTTCATGTTGGTTAATTAATGGAGAGTGGAAGGGGCGGTCATAGTTTGTTGAAAAGGAATGATTGTCACGGTTCGATACTCAATTATTAATTCCAGTAAATTCATGTCAAAAGTTGTAATCACATGTATTCCAATTGATGAATCAACCATTTACGTATAATTTTTAATTATTCTACTTCATTCGGCGATTTTTCCATACATTTCCAATAATTGATTTGTCATTGATTAAAAATGATTAAAATATATATTCGTATATATATTTACTCAATTCATTCAAATTTTTCTTTACTTACATAAATAAATGAAATTCTTGGATTATACGAGATTCACGAGAATTGGTATGAATTTTTATTATTATTATCTTTATCTCTATGATATAGAAAAACAGAAACTAATATTGAGCATCAGGAAATTTTTAGGAAAGAATTCCACACCTAGCTGGGACGGGAGAGTGATCAGAAAAATATAATTTCTGAATAAACTGTAATATAAAAATAAGCTACATAATTACATGAACAGCTGTTTATTTTACATCTGTATTTACACCTAAAATTAAAAATTCAATTAAATTGTCAGACGATAGAAACGATTTTTTTCATAGCAGAATAAATGTCTAGACGAAAAGGTTCGACGAATAATAAAAAAAATCTATTGATCCCAGTAATTTAAAAGCGATTAACGAGAATGAATTGTTCATGGGAAATAATCATCACTGATTACTCGGTTTGCAGAAATCATTAATGCAAAATAGGATTCTCCGCATTACTGTCGTTCCAACCCGATGGCGTCTCATTACGAATTCGTATCATCCTGGAATTTGCATTCAATCTTCCCATCAAGACAGATGTTACTTCATATACTGGGAAGACTTTGATAATGATAGTCACGTATAATTATTTCCTTGGTCTACGAATACGAATGTCATTCATGTCAAGATTTTCGTCATCACCAGTGATGAAAGAAATAAATTCTGAAACTTATGTATGAATTGCAGATCGAAGCTTTCGACGAATTTCCGCGAATCCCTTGATTTCTGTGATGTTTTAATTACATTTTAATTACACTGTATATATATATATACACACATATATATATCGTAATTATTTTTCACTAATTCTTGAGTACTTAAAAATCATTAAAAACAGAGAACAGCTATTCCAATAAATGGATTCAATGATCGATTGATTGATTGATATCGAAAAAGAAGAGACAAACCGAAAAATCGAAAAGCGAAAATAAAAAAAAAAGAATGAGTCAACTGCTGAAATTCACCCCCGGGCTGTTACAACTCGAATTCGAATCCCAACGAATTAGTCGTACCGTCCCGAGGTGAAGTGACTCATTGAAAAAGCAAAAGTGACTAAAAGTAAAAAAAAAAAGAGTGTCAGGAGCGAAAAAGGTTGGCCCCCGAGGTGGGGTAGACTCGGAGACAAGTGCACGGGTGCAGAGCACACGCGTCAAGACCACCAGCTCATTGGTTCAGCATTTGAGGCGAATAACCGCAGTATGCGAATATAGTAGGTTGTCAGAGCCTTCAGGGCAAATATTGCACCATACCGGACAGTTAGACCCCCTTGGGCGAATCCACGGCCTTATTTACCCTTCCCTGTCCCCCTATGTAGCCACCGCCTTTGCCATCCAACGGAGAATAAAAAAAATTATTTCTTTCACTTTTTTATTCATCAAACCGATTCTTTATTTTTTTTTTTCTTCAACGGATATCCTCCCACCTCCCCACCACCCCCCGGGCTATCGGTATGCCTCAAATTAATGTTCAACTGCGGGTGTCTAGGCAAAAAAAAAAAATCGGAGAAAAAGCATTGGATTTAATTTAATCAATGGATTAAATGAAATCAGGTGCACAGTTGTTGATTTATCGCTGACATATCGTCGCTAGTGATTTTGTAATGATTTTAATCTCGATACAATTTGATGTACATCGCTCATTACACCAGATCCAGTCGTGTGGTCGTTAACCTCATTATCGCCTGCCATTCGTGTTCAATGATTTTTATGATATTTGTACATTCTATTAATTTTATAGAGAATTCTCATAATTATATTACCATTGAATGGAAAATTTTTAAAATAAAAATTTCGATTCCCCTTACACCATCCGAGGCCAAAAATCATTTATGTAAAAAAGGTGATCACGCCTACAAAGAGATTATGTCAACACACGTGGAGTACAGAGACTGCGATAACACCCACCGCAATTCGCGTAATTGTATTCTTACATTTCTGGCTGAATAGTCCAGAGTGAAAAAGGAAATTGGGGGAAAGTAGAGGAAAGTATAGAATTCAAAAGGAATTTTTCCGATCTTCAGTCTACGGATTGTATTGCCTCGGGTATCTCACGATGCAAAAATCCTCAAGTGATTAATTGCAATCTCCAATTATCGATATCAATTCGATGCATAAGAGTTCTAATCGTTTTATCTCCATCCATATCGTGGATTGTGAATTACGCATTGGTAAAGTCCTCGACCTTTCATGGAAGGGAACTGTATCGTCTTGGATGGGAAAGAAGTGGAATTACTGTGACATTTGTAAGAATCATGGAGTCCGACCTTCAGTCGCTCTTTCGAATTGTCATCCTTGCGAATTTTTCGTGCCATAAGAAAAATTTGTACTGCAAAAAGATACAAGGAATATGCGGACGTATAATATTTTGAAAATAATACCCAATATTTCCGTAATTATTTAATAACGTGATAGTAGATTATTTTTATAAATCAGAATGGATTGCAATTACTGGATATTTAACGGTATTAAATGTAATTGAGTGTTTTTCATAAAGATTTTACGAAGGTATTGCCATTTTGGCTAGACTCATTGAATTTTTTATTACAACTTCAGGGTAAATTGTACAATAAATCTTTTTCGTTGCAGTGGGCAGGCACGGGATGCTTTGATCGTGAGATCAAAGCTTTCAAGTGCGGGTCTGGAAATTTCTTTTACCGAATATTCGGCTGGTACTTCACCGAGAAACTGCCAACTGTGTAATAAATTTGTTTTTCGGGGCCGAGGTCGGCCATTCGAAAGGACTCGTGTGAGATTTACGGATGCTTCAGTTCACTTCTAATCATTTCCCACTTTATCTCTATATTTATATCTTTATATTTTCCAGTAAAATCCCCAGTAAAACTTAGTATTCAAAATCATTATTTATTTAGTATAATAATATTAATATTATAACGCGTCACAGGATATTCATAGAATGAAGACAACGATGAAGGGGATTTTGTTATTTAATTTTTCATAGATATAATATTGAAACTGAAATATTATTTATATATTTACCTTGTCAGAATGTTTTTTTAATAGAGTAAGCGTGAGGAGAGTTTCAACAAAAAAGAAATTGCCAAAGTACTTGGGTAACTAGAAACGAGGATAATTGATTCGTTGCATTTTGGATGAAGATATCACCGAGTTAATTTACAATCTCGACTGCTCGAGGCAAATTTGGCAGATGAAATTTTCATCAACTTGACTGAAGTGTTTGGAAACCGGCTCCAATGAGGTATAGCATCTCCTTGGCAGATTTGAAAATCGATTCGTCTCGGTGGCTCATCGGACTGTCAGAAAGACTCAACAAAAAAATAGACAGCACAATAGACGGCGCTAGTACTTTCGTAATCCTAATCGATTTGTCTATCAACATCAATCCGCAAGTATTTATCTTGGTCATTGCGTGATCGACACAGGTGTCATGCAACAATGTCCAGGAGCAAATCTCTCTTGAAAAATGAGAGTTTCCTAACTCTCAATTTACACTGGTAGAAATTTATGGCAAACTGATTGGCAGTTATGCGTCACATTTCAATCTTGGGAAGTTGGAGTCTATTTCAGACGGAATATTTATTTAGATTAATAAATATGACAATTCCAATAAAATAACATTCGCCATTCCATTGAACTACATTTTCAGTCAGTCTTAAAATATAATTTTGTTATTAAAAAAAATATTGTTATAGGCGTTGTTTATGGAATATATATTTTTTAATGTGTCTCCACATGATATTAATGATGTATAAATAATAATATTTAATTTTAAGAAATGGCAATATTTTTCACAGCATTCGGAAGGTTTGATACCCAGATATACCCTGAGATTTTGATGAAAAATTGCCACGAGCACAGCGTAATCGAAATAATTCCCAACTGATGAGTGAAATAGCAATAAAAACTCTTAATACCATTTCGCGCAATAATTAGTACAAAAAGAGCTATGATAAGTGGTGATTAATTGGATTCAGCAAAAAGATAGAAAAGGCGAGAGCATTGAAATCCAAGCCAAGTTCCCGTGAGGTTTAATTCGGTGAATGGAAAACGTAAACTCACACCCCCTCCTCGTGCCTTTTTCATTCTCAACACGCGCGCACGTGAGTTAACCGCAGGTACCGGTATTACATTATGTATTCTTCATTGTGATCATATTGTACCACTTGGCCCGTTTTTATCTTCATCTTTTTTTTCGCCGAATTTTTTGTTTTCTGTAAAAACAAAAGTGACGAAGAAAAAACAGAGGATGAAATTGCGTAATGAGCTTCATCTTTTTGTGGGGCCCATTTTTTTTTGCCCAATTTTTTGATCATTTTTGTTTTCTTTCGCTCGATTTTTTTTTTCTCCTTGATTTTTGGAGAACACTTACCTGGGCGAGAGCAGCGACCGCGAGACCAAAGGTGAAGGCGATGTGCAACACCATCGGAGGATAATCCGGATTCCATGTAACACATGACGCGCATCCGATGAGAACTAGAAGAAATGTCCCCAGAGCTTCACCGAACAGTGGCACCAGGAAGTCGATCCTTGAGACCTCCTCAAGACCGATTATATCTTTACCTGGAAATATTGAAATCGATCGATTGCAATTGATTGATGAAGTTACACTTAGAATTGCAAGTAGAAAACATTATATTTTTATGAGTTCTTCATTGATGAATCATTTAATTTCTCAAATCTCTGTAATTAATTATTATTTTTTATTTTTAGGACGATAAGTAAAATTTGGTAAATTCCAAAATTCAGTCTATTGAAAATTCAATTGGATTTGTAATGTGTAAAAAAAAAATAAATTCTTATCATATAAATATTAAAATAAACAATTGATTAAAGACCACGAGTTTTCACAAGTGTCGAATTTTCTGTTGTGAAATTACTTGATATTCCGCTACCGTCGCAGCAAACAAAAAAACGTTCAAAAGTTGTGTCGAAAATTTCAGCAAAAATTCATAACAGTGTAATTAGATCAATGGAAACTTCATGAGAAATCTCAATAAATTTCCAATGCATCGCCGTACTTCACGGCAATATTTCCACTTGACTGGAGATAACGACCGAAAAGAGTCAGCATTTTGTAGAAATAAAGAATGAAAACAATCGCTTTACGAAACTAAAAACAAGTAATTTTGAAAAACGTAATTATACGTTTCTCTTTACGACCCGTCGTTTTGTCCTACAGATGCTTCAGCGTCACCTTGAGAGGCCCTGATGTGGGTTAAGACATCGCTGAACATGTTATTACACAAAAGTTAATATGTAAAGAGAGGGCCTTTTGGAATTCCCGAAATAAAGGAATGGGAAAATCAGCCGAATTATTCCGATCGTTTTCTCTTATCAGTTGATTATTTCAATAGTCACGAATTATCAGTGGAGGCGCCGGCCGTGAAATCAGACTTGAAAAAAGTACTCTAATAAATATTGTCAGCAGTAGATGTTACCGAATGTCTACTAACGAGATTACATCGTTTTATGAGTACTATATACATTTCGTCGTTGACCTTATCTTTTGCCTGCGGTCTAGTATATCGTGATAATAAGGAGCGAAAAAAAAATGTCGAGCACTCGGGAGTGCACCTAACGTCAACCGGAGATTTTCGGTAATTATTTCCATTGAAAAAATAAAAATAAAATAATCCATTGAAATCCGTTCAAACCGAAATCAGTAATCGATCGATTTGAAGAAATTTCAAATTTCATGGGGATATAAATTGTAATTACAATTGGCATTTTCAAAATTAATTATTCAATAATAGTTACGCTAATTATGAATTTGCCTGACGTAATGTAAAGATTTTGTTTTGCGTTTTTTTTTTAAATTTGAAAATCGTCATTAAAATGGAAAAAAACTGGATGAAGAAATATCGGGAACCGATAAATAGTGACAACTCGTAGAAATATTTTATTTTTTTAATAATAGCTTGCCAGAAAAATTCTTAATCAGTTGAAATTTTTTATATTCCCCAAGAAATTTTTCTCTATTTTAAAAGGAGTTCCTAAATTCATGGAAATTATTTCCAACAGCCTTGACAGTGGAGATAAATGTTGCTGAGGAGATAATGTAGGATTATTTATTGATGACATTATTGATGCACATTGTTGTTACTTATTGATTCCCGGGATGCTCGAAGGTGACTTGATCGGTTTATAATACGATTTTAATGTTTTTGGAAATATTTGAGACAGACGGTTCGTTGACGGTGACATCATCGTCATAAACATCATCATTCAATTCTTTAATACATGCGACTGATATTATTAGCTTGTAGTGAAAGAATTTCGTGATCACATTGGACTTTACTTTGAAGAATTGTTCTGACAAAATCAGTCGACTCGATTCGATTGAACTTCCTTGACATAAAACTATAAATTCAGATTAAAAAAAAACAATTTTAGTGATTATATCAAACTTATTTTTCATTCAATACAAAATATTCTTGGATCTAGGAACTTCGGTGATTAAATCTAGATAAATCAACGCATGTAAAAAGTCTTGGGAATTATTCCCCGCCGAAAAATGGAATTCCAATAGGAGAAATATTCAATGAGAATCGCAAAATTAATTCTCTTCTCAATTATGGAAGTGATTAAGAAAATGTACGTAAAATTTTCGACATTCCTCACAGAAAATTCATACAAAAATGAGAGAACGCTCCAAAGAATTCCTCAATACTTCCCTTGTAATAATTAATTGCTCCAGAATTACGAAAAAGATATTGTATCGAATATTTATCTCCGTGCACATGTACCCCACAAATCACAATTAGCGAACTGGTCCATTCCCCACGAAATCAACATCCAGATAAATTTCTACAATTACCTTTCCACAATTTAGTCATGATAGTAGCCTGAACACGTGTCACTTAATCCAGTATGATGCAGTAAAAAAAAATGCGATGGTAACTCCGTATCAATCTTAACAAGACATCGAAAATAAAAATGGATTGAGTATTTTTTTGGTGTGTTTTGGAGACAACGAAGAGGGAAATATTGAGTTGGATTATCGAGTGCGCGGACCGCGGGTTTCGCGTTCATATATCGCCGTGCATCCCCCCTCGATCTACCTCAATGCCTACCCCCACTTTATTTACAATACTGCTACAAACACTCCACCTCATTACTCTCAGGTTATGTGTACTCCCTCTTTTCCACGTCCAATGCCCACCCACTGAGATATTCCTCATCCGACAAATTGTATCTCCTTTTTTCACCACCAAACACTTATCAAACGTCCACCTTTTGTCATCCTCAACACCACCACATGTCCCCAGGACGCCAATCAATCGCAGATTATTTATTACGTTATCGATTATTTATTGCATTATCGGTCCAGATATACAGAGCACCGAACTTTTTTTTTTTAGAGAAAAATTACCCTTTTTGGTTCTATACCTATCCATGTACGAAATTTAAAACAATTTTTTTATTTCCAATGTCGAGTGATTTTTGGATTTTATAAACCATTCTCGCGCTTTTTGTTTAAATTTTGTATATTTGTTGTGTTACATTTTTCACGTATCCCTTTTGGCCGATTCGATTTTTTTTCAATAAATTTTTTCAATTTCAAAACGCTATTTTATACTCTTAACGCAAAATTTATTGATGACGTTGTTACAAAATACTTCCGTGAAAAGCGATAAATAAAAATTTCGATATTTCAGTGTCGTGGAAAAGTTTTAAAACCGATGGATTCTTTAAAGTAATGGCAGGATATTTATCAATTCAATTACTATCCTCACATTTTTCGTTAAAGTTGTGAGCTTAGGCCGCGAAATTTCACACGCAGGTAGACAGCAACTTCTAATTACTACCTTTCATCGTTAGTCTTTCATGTAGACTTTGAAAATTACTGAGACGGTGTATTTCCCTAATTTCGAATGGCAGTCTAATTTTTTCAATGTCAAAAATTATGGATTTTAATCTAGGCACCGAGAATATTTATTTTATAATGAAAAACTTGAGATATTCTCGAAGCAACTCAAGATATTTTCTCCTAGCGAACATAAAATTATGAGGAAAAATAAATCACAGAATTGTTTCGTTCTCGTTCACAGGAATTTACAACTCCCACATTGAACTCTTCGTTTTCGGGTTTAGACCCAGTGAAGGAACGGTTTTACTTTCGAAGGCGACTGGTTGTCTGGGATAAAAGGTAAATTATGCCCCAGGCGATGCTGGAAGTTCAGAATATATTTTTTCCCAATCCCACGTGCACCCAGTAAATAACGAGAAATATTCAATCAAAATTACGCGTCTTTTCAATAACAACATCTTAAATTAAAAAAAAATTGATAATCAAAATACATAATTCAGGCCAATTCAATATATTCCTGCAGTATCTCTAAAATTTGTATAAAATACATATAAGTTTTGATTTATATGAATTTTATAGACGAACTCAACCACTTTCCTATAAAAAATATATGATTTCCAAAATTAGAAATATTCGCGCCTCAAAATAACAATAACCGTCAAGATTATTGCATTAATATATTTTCGGATAATGAAGAGTAAAGAAGGAACAGTTACATAATATAAATAAAAATAATAAAATAAAAATAAGTGCTATTTAATGAAAATATTACGTGAATGAAAACTGAGATAATATGGAGAGAAAAAATGGTTTTGGAATCCGCCGAATCATCTGCTCAAGGTCAATGAAATTTAACACATGAGATAAATGAATAGATCGCGAGAACGGAGCTCCTTTCACTATTCCCTTGCACGAATTTATTTCAGGGTAGAAATCAATTGTCGCTTAACATGACGAGAGGATAATTTATGTTCACTATTCCAAACAAGGATTACATCAACGATTTCTGACCCAGTTTTGGCAGATGAATTCAACTCGAGAGTATTTAATCGAAGAAGTGGTGTAGCTTTTGCAAACAGAAGTTTTACACCTGTGAGTGACATTGAGAACGTGCAACAATCATATTTTCCTTGGGATCAACTCTTTTATCAATTTCGCCATGTCAAGGTTTTTTCTTGCATATTATTGAATGCTCGAGTGATAAAGATGCACGAGAGATACTTCTCGAATTATTGGTAAATGAATCATCGATATACACTGAGAAATATTCAATAAAAATTACATAGTAATTATAGAGGGGGTAATAATATCGACACGCAATGAATATTTTTACATTATTAAATATTTAAATTATTCTGTTTGGAGAAACGTGAATAGATAAATTAAGGATTTTATTAGTTATAATTAGTCGGTTGATAGATTGTCAAGTGAGCTTCATGAAAATGGAATAAGGTACACCATGGAATCGGTTTAAATTCTAATTTTTTTAGTATTTAATGGGAAAAAAATACAAAATTTGGGGAATGAGGTACTTTGAAGCGTTTCCCTTGTAACTAAGAATTTTTTTTGCATTTTTTTTGCTCCCCTGAAGATGACATGAAAACCGTTTTTCTCAGGCTTCGAGTGCCTGTTTCACATGTCGATGCAGAAAATGCAGAAATGCCTTGAAAATGACGGTAAATCGTCATTGCGATTAAAAGTGCCAATCACTCGAGCGTTTTATTACCACCAGAGTTAAATTGCGACTCAAAACCAAGTACGAAAACTCGTAGAATATCGGAAGTAACCTTCACCAGGTAAAAATTCGTAATTAGCACTCGATTATATAATTGGATGATGGAAAATGAGATTTTTTACATTTTCCACAACGTCCGGGCATGAGACGAGAAAAACAAGGATTTTAAGGTGGAAATGTTGGATAACAGAAGTCTAAATATAACTTCCAGTGA
Source organism: Fopius arisanus (assembly GCF_000806365.1). NCBI lineage: Eukaryota > Metazoa > Arthropoda > Insecta > Hymenoptera > Braconidae > Fopius > Fopius arisanus. Next base: position 2,300,725 of record NW_011887744.1, on the reverse strand, counting down.
ATGAAGACAAGTTAAGGTTAAGGTTGTCGTTTAACAGGTGGAGTAAACCGCCATTATGTAAATGCAATTGAGTGTACACAAACGTGGGATCAGAGTCCGGTTTAACATATATCGTGTCTGGAAAATTGCGTTCGATCATGTTAATTAAAAGCGGCATCCTCAATCATTCATGAATAGTCAACATCATCGTAAATAAGAAATTGTTCATAAATGACATTATTTTTATTTATAACGAAATTTGTTGCAAGTTGCGAGAATAACTTGCAACTGTCCATCGCCGAAAAACCTTTAGCCAATCAGTTACATTTCATATAAATAATAATTAACATTGTAATATAATTTTAAAAAATACGCCATTAATCTGTTGATCATTAGATATATTAATTATAATTATCTATTATCAAAAGATGTTTGTTTAATAGTAGAAACATTTTTAAAGTTAAGAATAGAAAATTTTTTAATGTTTATATTTAATTTAATTTCGCTGTTTTCAGATTTAATTAGCATTTAATTAATTGATAATAATTAACTGAAATGAGGGTTTATGGGGGAAATGCTTGGAAACATCCTGACGAATCAATTACCATAAGACAGATGAAAAGGTAGAAATAAAAAAGTAAAAAACGTGAAAAGTCACTCAACATTCCTGAAATCGTTACGCACGCAAGTGGTCGGTATCAATCGCACGGTAAAAATCGAACGCATTCTCCGGTCTCGATGTCACAAACTCGATTGACAATTCTCAACGCATGTTCCGTGCACCGGAATTTTTTTCTCTTTCCCTTTATTCCGGTGTACCGAGTGTATATTGGATAAATACAAGCACCAAAGGTGACGAATCGCGACACCTAAACTTGCGAATTGTGTAAACAACACGCGAATTCATTGGGCTATCGATAGCAAGTTTTGGAATTATTCTCGCTCCTATATAGTGTTAAGTTGATCAATTGATGGTTTATGGAATAGCTGACCCCGAGCATTACTCGACAGAAAATTACGACGAGTGAAGAAAACATTCTTTCTTCAATGAGCAAAAAAGAAAGAATTATTATCGATTACCAATGGATCGAAATGGTCACGCATTCTGATTTTCTCACAATTTTTCTGCTTTATCACAATTTCCACACGATAATAGCATTGAAAAATTGAGTATTGCATTTATTTTTAAGTTTTTTTTTTCAATAAGTTTTCCTCAATAAATCCAATTTCTATTATTTCATAATTTTCCTTCCTAAAGATAAATTTTCTAACAGTAAATATAATATTAATTTAGATTAATTTCCTTTATATGCAATAGAGCCATGAGTGAAGTGTACAATGATTATAAATGATTCTGAAATTAATTATTTTTTTCCTCTCGAATGAATTGGAAATGTCTTCAATGCCAAAACAATCAACTCAACATTTTTCTCTGGATTCATGGAATCCGGAAATTTTACTGTAAGGTGTGAGTCGATCGATCGTTCCAGGGAGCGAATCGATTTGCACGATATCATTAATGCATCTCAATTATTCTCGCATTTCCCGGTGACACAGACATGATAATTTTGTTAATGCTCAGCAGCTTTTTATCTGCTGTTCCAGGGATTGTGAATAATTGAAATGTAAATAGACTCGAAGCTTTCCAGAATCATCAGTCAAACGCTGAAAGTATCGTGGATGATCGTTAAGGGGATATACTACTGACTATTCTATTATTTACCACTCGTTATCAGTGTATGTCTCTCGGGAGCGGGAAAGTACCTAGGAATAATTGATGACTATTGATATCAATGATTGACCCGCGGTTTAAAGGTGGAGCAATAATCTCCGTCATTTTCTCGCGCCCGATTTTCTGATAAACAGTCGTAAAAGCTTCTCGAGTTTAATGAAATACTATTTTATTGCCTCTGCATTCGAACTTTACCGCGCAGTGCAATATCGATTCCCCTGGAATGTTACAAGTGTGAACATAAATAATAATATATCTACATGCCATTTTCGTTCACGCGAATTGCAACAATTTTTTTCCTTTCGTCGAAAGAACGAAATTCTACTTTAACGAAATTCTCTTCTAGTTCTCACATTGGAAAATATTAGAAAAATCTTGGTAATTTGAATTTTTAAATAAATAACTAAACCGATTAATAAATTGATATAAATTACTCAAATTCAGATAATATTCTGAAAATATTCTGCAATTCGTAATAAATAAAATATTCTATGTATTCTCTTAAATTGAATTCACTGGTAATTTTTTGAAAATCATAAGTCCTCATTTCTTTTTCAATGAATTTTCAATTTATTTAATATCATTTGTAGCAGAGTAGATAATTTCCATGGATTCCCCTCCCCTCGGGACTGCACTCTAAAAAATGAAAAATAACGCTGCACCTCCTAATCAATACACCTCTCGAATCTCTGGAGATGACGACAAAATTATCGCACTATCTAGGTGTCCTGAATAAAATTCCGCGAGCATGAATCAACATTATCTTAATTACATCTCATTGAAGTCTAAAATTACGGATAAATACCGACAAACTGATGAATGGAATGAAAGCATCAGTTAATCAACTATCGAGATTCACTTCATGAGTCAACGAAATGAAAGGAAAAATCCTAATGACGTAAGTCATCAGAATCTGTAGGATTTGTTGTTAAAATGCCCGAGGATACCCCCGTACCCATTCGGACTTACTCATGGCCATCCTTATTGCTTTCTTATCCTTTTTTCTCTATTTCCGGCTCGTTACCTAGATTTTAAAGACAAACCTTTGCATATAAACTGTCTTGTACACGGAGGCTGTCAAAATCAATTAAATGTCATTTTGGTAAATATATTAATATAATAAACTCCAATAAACTCGAATAATTTGTAAGAATCCAAATTTCAATTGTTAATCAATAGAAATTATCCCTTTTTTTGGTTTAATTGGGAGAATTTGAATGATAAAATTGAAAATTAAAAGTGAATGATAAATTGATGAAGTTGTCTTTTCAGAACATCTCATGAATATTGGATTTTATATTTTATAAATAATATTAATGAATTACTATAAATAATTGCGGTGTCCAGACAATCCGGTTTTGATATTTAAAGGATTGTTCTTGAGATTGTAAATGTAGAGATAATGAAAATAAAGGAGTGAAGTACGAAAACACCAATCGTGTGGTAAAACCGCGAAATTACCCTAGGCAATAAACTTATTGCGACACATCCTCCATCATTTTTCGTTTATTATTCATGCTTTCTGTCGGACTGGCGTTATTTTATTTCGGAGAATTTCGGTAAATCTGTCACAGATATTCACTCGTACCCCGAATGTGTCCTCGGAATTGAGAAATTCTGTGGACGAGATGGATTTGTGGGTGATATGATGTGAAAGTAAATTAATGATGTTTTCGGGGTTTAATAAATTTTACTGGCAATTACTGTTGAGCAATTAATCAGGGATTCGGGGCGAGATTGTTTTGGGAGGTGAATTTCATTTTTGGTGAGGAGTTTTGGTTTTTTCGGGGAATTTCTTTGGCATTATTAAAGTGGCTTCGAGGGGATTATGTAATTTCTGTTTAATCATTATTATTTTTAGTAATTTAGTGGCCGAATTAATGCGGTGGTGAAGGGTGGAAATTTACTCAGATTTTATCTGCAACTCTCTGAAGTGCGTGGATGTGCAGAAGTTTATCAAGAGAGATTTTGTAGTCCTTGAAATATCTTACAAAGGAGATCTTCTGATTAAACCTCTCCACTCCAAATGTAATTGCAATATAGAACGGGAGTAATTTACACACCTAAGGCTATCGCCTTGATCATGACCGAATTACGAAAAAATAGTCTTTACTCTCAAGAAAAAACTACTCAATTCCAGTGAAGATCAAAGAGTGAATAATTTTAGGAAAAGTTTTGAAAAAACTTTGAAAAATTATTATACGATCATAACATTTTGAAATTCATCCATCAATATATAATAATAATAATGATATAAATAATAATCAATATTGGAATTGATGGGATGAAAAAATGCAAGAAAAGGGTTTTAATTTAATGAAATAAATAGTTTTTATTATGAGAATGGGAAAATTGCATGCAGCCGTTCCCATGACGATGCATTGTCACACATTGAGATCTTGGAGTACCCCTGAATGAGTTTTATAGATAGAGGTCAATGGATATGATGTGTCATTTCTATGCCCATTGGTTGTACTGGTCAATTTTAGCGACATTCGTATGATTTTTTACAGCTCCACGTGCAGGTAATTTTACGTCGCGTGAGACACGTAATCAATGTCAAGGCGAATCTCAAAATTTCCAGGGAATTCTTTCTGCATTGTATCTTTTTTATTACGGAAAGAAAAGTGTACGGAATCGTGGTGTGAATATTAACAGATTCAGAAGACAATCGCGGTTGGTCTTGTGGAGTCTTCTGAGGTCGACAACCGATTCATGAATTCTGGACGGATCGCTATTGTTTCACTGGATTTTGAAAAATTGCGCAACTCTACATTTATGATTTCAGAAAACAACTTCAATTGGATGAGATTTTAAGTTCAGGAGAATCGATAGGTCGTGGCGGGAAATTAATTTTTGAGTTGTAATTTTTCTGAAGGGCTTATTCTGAATTCTCAAGCATTCGGGACATTCTTCTATTTTTAACTGATGATTAGAAACTTTGAGTCTAAAAATTAGAACTTTTCGATTGTAGATAGAATATTTTCGGGAAATATTTACCCCCGAAATGTGGTAAATAATGAGAAGCAAACGGAATTTTTTTTAATAATAATCGTTTGGAGGAAAAAAAACAGATAATGAAAAGATGAATGAATAAAAAATGAACTATAAAATAACGATAAATTTTCAATGAATTTTTCAAACGTTTCTCGAAGGAACGAACTTAATTGTAGCCAACTAAGTGACTTAATTATTTACCCTAGTTACTTCTCGACTAAAAATAGAATGATCCTTGAAGATAAAGGAAAATGCGCCTAAAGCCCCGTGAAAAACATGCGCAAGACTTAGAAAAATGAGAAATGTCTTATCTAATATTAGCCGGAATTTTCTGCTCACCAGTTAAATTTCAAAATGATTAGTGCCTCATTTATATAAAAATACGAAGAAGATTCGGGAAAGGGGAATTCTTCTCGCTTTGTGTATTTTTCAAAATTAATTTTATCCTCGCAAATTCGAGTTCAATGACTCGAAAATTTGACTTCCACTGAAAATTTAAATCCCTCGAACTATAAAAAAAGAAAAACTCTACATAAGGCCCATAATATTTTTATTTTCTATTTTAAATGGCGAATATACGTAATTTTTTTTTGTCGTGAATGAAATAATATTTCTGAGGCGATTGATTCCACAAATACCCTTAGATGATAAAAAAATTCTTAAAAAATGGAGGAGAAAATTTTGAAAAAAGTCACTTTCCTTCGAAAGCTCTTCAAATTGAACGAGTGCCGGTTTCTGTCGCGTGTCATCGCAACGTCCTGTCGGACATTCTCCATCGGTAATGCCACAATCGATCAATGATCTACCTCATTTTCTCGGGAATTAAAAAAAAA
>NW_011887744.1:2292374-2294644 GCF_000806365.1 Fopius arisanus | reverse complement strand
TCCGTCTGGGGACATCCGTCAATTAGACTGGTCGATAATATTCCATCAATTTTAAAGTAATTTTAAAATAACGTAAGGTATCACTCTTGAGGTGAAAAAATGACACAGTTTACACCGGCCTTGTAATTGATAATCACCCGTTGCAATATGAGATGGAGTTACGGAGAAAAAAACTCACGTGGTCTTGGTTGGATCTCTTCTACCTCCTCGCTGATTGCATCCTGAAGGTCTGGATCATGCACCGGGTATACCGTCGCTACGTTCATGACATTGGGAATTTCTGACACCGGCCTGGTCCGCTGAAAATCATAAACAATCCACTATTAACTTATTAATTGATCCAATTGATCCAATTGATCCAATTGATCCAATCCATTCAATCCATATCCATCCAATCGATCCAATCCATCCAATCAATTCCACAATTCGATTTCATGTGCACTGAGAAAAATAATGACTTTTGCCAAGTAAATTTACGACCGCTAAACAATCCAGATATATGAATGTAAATATTATTTTAGTTTATATTCCTGAGAATTATGTAATTTTTGGTGAAAAATCGTGAATTAAAACTATAGACGATTACAAAACGATGAAAATGTAAAGTTTAGAAAATATTTCGCGGAAGTCTATGAGGGAAAAAAATTACCACGAAGGCGGTAGGTTTCCGGTGATGAAGTCTTGAATGGAATACAGCAAAGTCCCGCCAAAGTTGCAGGTAGGAGTAGCGTTTACCTACTGCAGTTGTTGATAAAGGTGAAGACATCCCTTGGACGGCCGACGGCCGCGTTCGCCTCCTGGCGCACCTTTTGGCGCCAATATACCCTCATTCGGATGCACTAGGACTATACTCTCTGCTCCAGTTCACGTCCTATTAACATAACGATCATTTTTTAATTGAGTAGAACGTCGTGCAAATCATCCAGGAGGTGGAGGCAGGTCAACACGTCGTGCATACATCATAAATTCCAAGGATAGCATTCACGGAATTTTCTTTTCGTCGAATTTGCCGACATATTTGCGACACAGTACGATCAAATCGCACTTTCTCTCTACGTCGAAGAAAATAAAAAAATTTTACAGCATAAAATAAATGATTTTTTTTCCTCGAAATGCATGATCAGAAATTGAGAAATCCAGAGCTTCCCCAATAAAATCGGGGGTAGTGGAAATTTTATTGGGGAAACACGCGAATATTTCCTGTCTCGATAAGAAATTTTTCTATAAATTGTAATAAATTATTATTGCAATAAATTATAATTTAATATGCAATATTACTGTACGAGTAAAATAATTCGCAGATTAGAATCTAGAAAAAAAAATCTTAGAGTTCGATTAATTTTTTTTAACGGACTTGCTAACTGAGAAAAATAATTACTTTTGCCAAGTAAATTTACTGACCACAAGAAAATCCACGTATTTCAATCTGAATTTTTACTGAATATTTTTTTATTAATCCCGAGGAAATGTAGCAGAGATAAATGGGCTTACCAGGAAATGCTTTTTCTCAGTGTACACCCATGGAAAAAAATATTGTCACTGTTTGACACGCAGCTATCTACTGTTTCTCGTTTTCCATCTGTCATACGCGTGACCCAACTACCCTTGACATTGTACCCCTAACTATTTTACCTTGTACAACAATTGACCAGCCAATTGTACCTGCGTGACAGTTTCATTCACATACGCTATTTCCCGCTCCATTCGCTGACATAATTCGAGTTTTAATATCCACTGATGAATATCGTAATTCGAGTAGTATTTGACGATAAAAATCAAGTATCATTGCCTATTCATTCTACGTTCTATGGAAACAAGGTAGGGAGAAGTAATAATGAAAAAAAAAATTGTTTGATTATAGGCTGAGATTTTTATAGACTCTCCGGTGGTATTTAATGACTTAAAATTAGAGGCATGAGGCGAATTAAGATCGGTGGAAACCTGCCACCGATCAAAGATTGTTCCAGTATGACTTCCGGTTTCTTCGTGCTCTAGTGCGATATATCGGAGCATGAGTTAATGGAGGTGAGAGATTATCAAGACCCATCGAATTTGCATTCTGGGTCGGACCAGATCCTTTGTTAGCTGGTCTTTACACGGACTTGGGGATTTAATCGTTCAAGAAATCCGCCGAAATTTATTGAACGAATATGGCGCGCCTAAGCTCACCCGTATGTGTTATCATTTGAAATCTAAAATCTAAATATTCAAAGAATCTCAAATATCTAAGAAAATTTCCCGTAATTTATGTTTTGTTCTTTAATTGAATT
>NW_011887744.1:2288012-2290764 GCF_000806365.1 Fopius arisanus | reverse complement strand
GAGTTAAGTGTTGCATTGATCTTGCAGATTTTATCGATGATTCAGTTGTTGGTAATTGGTAATAGAATTATTATAGGTTGTTTCCTCGATCGGCGTATTTTGCATTTAATAACAGGAGATCCAGCAAAGGAGTAATATTGTTTACTTTTACTACTCGATAATCAAGTGATGAATGATGCTGCGAGTAGATTATTGATATTTGCATACTACCAGATTTTTTGCAAAATTGGTACTTGATAATTGTTTTTTCAAGACATTTAAAAAAATGTACTACATGAATGAAATTCATAACAATAATGTATACTTTTTTATTCTACAATGAAAAAAATTGAATTAACTAAAGAAAACTTCTGCAAGTAATTTTTTAAAAATATTTATATGCGTATGTTATAATTATTGAAGGAAATAATTTACATAGGCTGAGCTATGGGTCAAAAAAAATTTAATTTTCAAGCGAAAAGAAGAATTGATCATTTCATGTAATTTGTAATTCATACTGTACACAAATGAGTATGAACCATAATTATTTACACCGGCAAGGATGAAATGGGACACCTCCGGGTTATTATTAAGTCGTTAGCAGTTTCACGGAAGATTTTCATTGCAATAAGAATTCTGTTGAATAAAATGAACTGAGTAGCCTGGACAAGGTTGCGTCTTGTATTATAATGTACCCTTGCTAGTTTGTGGAATAAACTCATCATTGAATTTCATGGAAGATATCCGTGGAGACCGATGAGTCGACTTTATGTTTTTATTGTGTTGATATTCACCTGCTATGATATTGATACTGAAATTCGATCGGTCTATCATTCTTTATGTAATGCTGGCGATAACGAGGTTTGAGTGGCGACTTGAAGGAATCGTTAAGCTAAAATTCTCACAGAGTACTGATTAAAGAAATAAATGAATCTATAAATCCTGAATCTATAAATTTATTCCTCGATATTAATTGCTTTTTTCTGCAATCAGGACGTTTTTTTTACTGTCTTAAGCAATGAAGGTTAATTAAATAGTAATAATAATTTAATTAATTGCCTAGTTAATGAAATTGATGAATGAAAAGATTTTACCTGGAAGGTAAACCCTTTTTTTTGCTGTGGGTAATATTTTCAATTGGTCATCTAGTCTCATCTGCCATGTGAACCCACATTTTCTTGAGATCACAAGACAGCAATGACTCCAGAACATCATCGCATATTTTTATTTCTTCCACAACAGAATCCATCCTGAATTCCCAGGAACAGGTCGCTGTCCGGTTCTCAGTTTTTACCACTGGCCACAGTAAATCATTGGATCCCGTGAACTCTCATTTTTCCTCCCCGTAAATCCCGTTGGAACAATTCCACGCTTCATTTTCTCAGACCTCAATAAAAAAAAATCTCATTATCACTACCAGTTACATCTTTTATGACGAAGAGAAATAATAAAGCCGCATCTTCATAGCTCCGAGGTGCTCAATTATTTCATCGCAGTAGAATGATATTTCTCGAGAAGAAAATGAGAGAATGCAATAACAAAACCGGAATGTTGTGCATAAAAAAATTATTAAATCATCTCAGCATGAGTCACTCTCTTCCATAAGACAGAATGACAACAAAAAGCCATCTTCGGAGTCGAGTCATTTCTGGGCCGTTCTAAATGATTTCTACCTACACTGGGAAGACATAAAAAAGTCTATTCTCTGAGAATTTTTAGAGTAGTACACATTACACGAAATTTAATGAATATATTGTAATTATTTGCTATTTTATAATGAATCATATTATTTTAGGAAATATACTTTTTCAAATTTCTTTATAAAAATTGTGAGACTTGTTACGTTTAGTATAAGAAGGTCAGGGTAAAATTGCCAATAATTTATTTCCTCTATCTATGTAATCTGTCGTCACTAGTGAAATTACACTATTAAAATTAACGAGCATTCGACGAATGCAGAGGTTGTACCTTGCAGCACGTCTGGAAGTCATCGGGCTGATTAATCCATGAAAATTCGCTCATTTCACTGCACATCATTACGAGATTTACACGTGTAGCCCGAGGTAATGAATTTGTCTTCATGCCTTACAAATGACTCCATCATCAGTTAAATACACGTCTTATATTTTCATTTGATCCCGACAATTTCAAACGGCCGCAGGTGCAAGTGGAATGACACACATCGCGAGTTTCTTTTCACGATAATAAAACACTTCATGCTAAACAGTAATTAATTACGATAATTTACGTTGACTTCAGGTGCTCCACATTTGACATCGCGGGGAATTCCTCCGGGGATTCGAGAAATTGTCGTAATTATTAGGAAATTAATAAGAGGAAATTACAGGAACTGTAACTCAGGACTCAGGACGTAACGTTCAATTGAAAATGTTTGGGATCAGTGAGAATTCTTCAAGTATTGTGCACTTGATTGCGTGTCAGGGACTCTTTTCAATTCAACAAATGTTGGATCAATCGTGAACCAATATCTCAATGTTTGTATACACCCACTCGAGAACCAGTCAAAAAAAACGAGAGGTAAATATCGCGTGTACTGATTCCTGTCCGAATTCTCGCGACGACTATCATTATTTATTCATTTTTTTGAGGAGCTGAATTTTCAGGGAGCTGAGGCCTTCTGTCAATGAACTATGGATGAATTATTCAATATGACGGAGTGCTCAAATTTTTTCATGTGTTTGCAACTATATTTTAGGAGAGGGTATTGTGTTATGAGTGAGTGATTTACAATCGGTTAAATGAATTAATTTCG
>NW_011887744.1:2284209-2286782 GCF_000806365.1 Fopius arisanus | reverse complement strand
AAAAAAAAATTAATTACCTCTTGAATTATCTGGTGTCAATCGTCATTGTTCCATTCCACTTCCCAGGATTCTCAAGGATATCTATTTTTCCTCTCGTGCTGGGGTAATTCACAATACGGTGAGTATCAAACTGATTGCTGATAAAAATACCAATTAAACCGATAATTCTTCGGATAAATTCGTATATCGACTGGAGTGTAATTTTCATTTTGGAGTTGAAGTTGAACGGTTTTGGTTTTAATTGTGAGGGTTGGGCTGCATTTTGGATTGGTTTCTATATTTGGTAAGAGAACATTTGATTTTTATGGGAAAAGTAGACCAGTTGATGACCATAACTGGCAAGTTGGTAAACAGTTCCACTCGGGGACAGGTGGAAGATCTGGTCTTGCCATAAAGGGAATCATCCCCTTGTGAGATCCACTAGATTAATGAAAAATGGAAACATTTCCAGTCCCAACGTCAGGTTCTACTTTCCTGTCATTCAACTCATGATTGGATGGCCTGAGTTTTTTTTTTATTTATCAACGTTTTACAGTCTGCCTCTTGGGAAGAAATACCAGGAACATATCCTTCCCTGGGAATTTTTACTCGATTTCTGATGAAAATCGTTCATGGATAATATTTATAGCTTTATATTTAGATGAATGAAAAGAAAAGGAGTCGAATGGTTAAACGGAGATTTAATGGAACTTTGAGACAATTTCGGAAGGATCAAAGGGGAATTCAATATAATTTCGTTTATGGAAAAGTACTAGTATTTTTCAGTGGAATGTTTTGGTAATTTTTTCGTCTATTCTCCACGCATTGTAAATAGAGAATTGATTGGTAAATCCAACAGACCTGAAATATGATTCGAAGGACATGTATTGGCGAGCGATTGCCAATTGACGGATAACTGAGAAAATACGAGATGGTTATTTTCCCGAGATTATCTCGTATTCCGGAAGCTGTCATTTACGGTTCATGACATCATAGGGTAATAGGACCCCCACGGGCTTGAAGAAACATGACATCTAAATTTATTGTACGAGCAAGTTGACGTCCGGGTGACGTCTGGCCCACTCAGATTTTCTGATGCAGGGGCTATTTACAAAATGACTCCAAGTGAATTTATGTCATCGTTCAAGTAACATTCAAAACTTTAAACAATTCAGTTACACCTCGTTTGAATATTTCACCAATCCCAGAAACCCTGGACGGTTGACGTCTCCTGAAAAATTGTGATAATGACAAGTGGATTTGAATTTGTACATTGCAAAATTATACGACAAGATTTTACCACTGCAATGTAATTATTACTTGTATTATTACTTTTATTTTTAAAAATTATCGAAACTGAAATTGAATTTATTAATCGCGTAAAAAAATGACAGAAATCAGGAAAATTGAGGGAAATGTAACATTAAATTTTCGATTAATCAATTTGTTATTAAAAAATGAACCATTAAATGACAGGTATAATGGAGGAATCAATCAATTGCCGAATAATTGCAAAACGTTTGCAAAACTCAGTGTTACTATCTGGGTTCATAAAGCCCAACCATTAAAATAACTCGTACAATTGGAACACTGAACAATTCCCACAACTACTCGTCGTTAATGCGAAAATACCCACGAAATGCGTTCGCGTGGGTGACAAATTATCCTCACACTCTCGTTTCATTCTAAAACGATTGAATAATTCGTGACGAATTGCATTGCTCTTATTAGCCTTCGCAAACGGATGAAGACGACGAGAATACATACGATTGCTTCATTGAGGATGTAAAAGTACTTTGGAAATTGTTTTTCACTTGAGATCCTGCGCTGCAATTGCTGATGCAGTATAATTGAATAGTTTTTAAGAATTTTCACCGATGAACAATAGGTACTTGGAGATTGTTAATAACTCCAGTGATTATCTCATAGTTTTTAAAACCAACGACAGGCACTGTTCTAGTTCCATATTCAGAGATGTAAATTAAACTGTCTAATCGTGACGCGAGGTCACTGTCACTTCAGCCTCATGATTTTTTATCAGTTTATCATTGCTATCGGAGAGGACCCACCCCTCTCGATCGATCATCTGATGACCTCACCTACGTGGGGAACGACTTGTTCCCAATGCACCTCTCGCCACTCCCAGTTTCTTTCATTAATTATTTTTCAGTCTCGCCGTAATGAGGGAAAAGTTGTCTATTAATTTCCGCACATATAACGATCCCCTAAAGGCAGATAAACAATATTCAACTTCAATTACAGTAGTCTATTATATGTACCAAAGGGAAAAAATGTTGATTAATTCATGAAAACCGTGGAAATCGGTCATTCAATCATCGGTCACATTCAATCAATTAATTTGTCAGCAGAAAAATTTTCAAATTCATTTGCAATGAGTTATTCAACCAAGAGAGAATTTCGAGAATTTTTTTTTTTTTGAAAAAGGTGCCAGTGTTCTTTTTTGTTTAACAACGCACTTGATATTTATTTTCACTGCTATAGGTGGTTTCAATTTTGGTATGATACTTTAGGGGGGTAAGGGGGAGGTTCGAGTACTTTGGGATATTGAAGTTATGAGATACGTCACGGCACGG
>NW_011887744.1:2270077-2283502 GCF_000806365.1 Fopius arisanus | reverse complement strand
GGAAAGGTACCACTAAGTCATGAAAATTCAAGGAAATACTGCCTGAATTTTTAAATGTAATTTGAAAACACGACATTTTTTTTCTTTTCTTACAGGTACCAGTGGTGCGTGCAATTCTCTACATAATTGCTCAATCCACCGGAGCAATAGCTGGATCAGCAGCGATTCGAGCACTTTCCTCCCAGAGGATGGAGAGTGCCATCGGAGTTGTTTCATTGAGTCCAGGCATGACTCCAGTCCAAGGGATGGGTATTGAATTTTTCCTAGGGCTCATCCTGGTGATCGTTGTCTGTGGTGCCTGCGATGGAGCTAAACCAGAGAGCAAGGGCATCGCACCCCTCATCATCGGTCTTGCAGTGACAGTCGGCCATATTGTCGGCGTGAGTTGACAGTCCTTCCCTGCTGTTGTCAATCAGCTATTCGTATTCACTGACATTTAATCTTCAGATACCGAGGACAGGCTCGGGGATGAATCCAGCTCGTGCACTGGGAAGTTCTGTGGTCATGGGACATTTTGATAATCACTGGCTGTACTGGGTGGGCCCAATTTTAGGAGGAATGGCTGGTGGCCTTGTCTATACGCATGCCCTGGGACCCGCTAAAATACCGGAAGACACTAGGACTTATGCTGTTGTCGCTGGCGAGGAGAAAGAGGTATTTTAATCAGTTGGGCATTAATGAGTGTGAATTTACACTGAATTTGAAAGATCCCACCGATTTTTTACGTAAGATTTTCACACGTTCAAAAATAATCCAGTAAGATAATCCAGAAGTACCGAGACATTTCTAATAACAGAAATGTTCTCACAAAATTTACAATGAACACAGGAAATGATTCACTCACGTTAATCCTCCTGCGTACAATAATTACAATCCCATTGTAAAGACGATTGACTCATCTTCTCATTTCAACTTTTCAACAACAAACACGGAAGAATATTCTGAGATTCATAAGATACCTGTTGTTGTTTTGATTTAACAGCGATATTCTTTATTGAGACATATTTTTCGCGATACCTTGAAACAATTTTTTTGTAATATAAAATAAACATTTTTGAATGAACTAAAAGTTGTTTGGACTCGACGCATCAGAACAGTTTAATTTAATTTAAAAAAAGTGTATTGTGTGTATCCTCCACCCCCACAGCGGTTCGAGTACATAGACAGTGGCAGGCAAAGATGATTGACTAAAGTAGAGGCTCAGTTCTGGGGTCATTCACACACCCAGAACCGAGCCTTTACTTTAGTCAATCCTTTTTGGTGGCAGGGGTGGACTTTGAGAAGAATCTCATGCGGAAAACTATATTTTTCCAGCTCCAGCGACTCACCAGGAAGGGTCAGCCGGCTTGAATAACGCTCTATAACAATTTCCTCTGGTTTTAATCTCGAAATAAACGTGACATTATTGGTACGAGACAGTAACCAGCATGAATTCGCTTTCGTCCTGCACGTCAATATCACCGGAGTGCATCGATGTTGTCATTATCCTATTTATTCACTGCCAATTCGATATATATTTATGTAATCGTTAAAATTCATCATCTGAGTGTACATAAGTGTCCGTTCCATACTTCTGATATTTACAAAGATATTTACGAAACACAGATTGAGTTCTAATTACGAATTTTCATGACTTGTGGACCTGAAAATGTTCGATAATGAAGTATTTAATGTTCAATGTATTAAGATGTATTAATATAGGAAATAAATAGGTTTTATATATGTGATAAAATGTGTATTGTTGTGAAGACAGGGAGACTGAATGAAAAATCAATTTTTTACACTTACACAGCACACTTTGTATTTCGATACATCATTCAAATAGTTTCATGTTCTTCAAGTAATCTACATATTATATTTCCCATGAATTCGCGTGATTACATTCGTCTAAGGATGCACGATTCTATTGCCACGTGTGTACCATAATAAATCTCGATGAAAAGTCAAGGTCCTCAATAATGAAGTCTTAATGATTTCGAATCAATTTTCAATCCCGTGAAAATACGGATGTTCATTGCATATGTACATTAATTGCCATTTCGTCCAAAAGTGTCGAATAATGCTAAAACATCTCCGCATATTTACAAATTGTGTACATTGACGGACCAAAAATTTCGGAGATTTCATCCGGAGATTTCATTCTTATTTCGGAGATTAATAAAAAAATTTTCCATTGAGATTGAAAAAATTCCAACGACTCGACATTCATCGCAGCATCCAGAGACTCCAGTGAATAGAAAATAATTATCTCGAGGTGTGCACTCATTGTCATTATATTTAGAAACAAAAGACTTGTTCAATCAGTTTTAATCCCTCCAATTACTAAATTAAAAGTTCAGTGTTAATGAACCAACGAAAAGGGCTGTGTACAAATCCCCACACGTAAGTCCTTACAATTATTCTCAAGATACTCCTCGTATCTTCTAAAATATCTGCATAAAAATAATCAAGATCCTTAAATCATCGGAAAAAAAACTATCTCTAAATAATCCCCCAGACTTGTTACACATTCAAAAATTTGACCACGAGGAAGAGCCAGATGCATAAAGTCATACTCATACGCACCGATATTGTTGGATTCAATTATTCTATCATTCACGGAATCTATTCAATATTGATAAAAAAGAAGTAATGTCCTGAAGTATTGACTAAATGACTGCGAATTCAAGTATAAGAATTCCCTAACGAGAGAGAATGCGGTCCCATCAGGATTTTGAAAAAGTCAAGGATGACATTAACCTGAATTTTAGATAAGATCTTTACGTCATTTCCATTATGATTTTTCGATTTTTTAATAAATTTTTCTAGATATCCTTTTCAATTTATTAAAAATTAAATAAGTTTCTTATCAATAACTTGAAAACAAAATCTAGAAAAATTCTTGCTAAATCAATACGTATTTCGAAAACTCCTCTGAACGGCCTTCGTAAGTTCACGTTGAAAAAAAAAAACAAATAATAAAGAAAACCTAACGCTTCATCCAAAGTGGTTTGAAAAATTCACTCTGATTATAGTCCTTACCGAGGTACATTTGAGTAATTATTTGGTAGAGAAAATTCAAGGGGTATTGTATTTCTGTGTGAATTTACTTGTAATGACGGAAAAGGTCACAAATCAATTTACTTGATTCACCTCGAAGAATCGATTTGTCTCCGAATCTCTGCTATTTTTTCTTTTAAAAAATGTATGCCTTTCAGTGGTGACAAATCGGTACAGAAAAATCTACGACAAAGTGTTTTAAATATTCTCACTGGAAATTCTCAAAACAGAAAGAAAGAAATAATTCCGAATTCTTCGAAGGAAGCGTTAGAATTTCTTACGAAAATACATCCACAATGTGATGCCATCATTTCTCAACTCATAAATCTTTTAATCCCTGGAGGAGTCTCCTCACCCCGCAATCTTCTGCAGTTCATCCTCAAGACTATCCTGGCTCTCATTAGTCTCATTCAAATTGATAGTTTCATTGCTCTGCGAAAGTGCTATAACGGATTCATCGAGATTTCCATCCTTCTGACAGATAGAGCTGTCAGCTGTAGTCTCAAAGATATCAGTTGACTCAGAGAGCGCCTGTTCCTCAGCCATTGGCTCATGCCCCTGATCCTCACCAGCCTGCACCTGTTCCGCCTCCATCTCCATGGGTTGCACCTCCTGCGTTAAACGTTCCGTCTTGATCTCCTCCGAATTCTTCTCCACATCAGTGACCATCTCATCCCCATGCTGCTGTTCCTCCTCCACACTCTTATCAACATTATCCTCAGTCACCTCCTGACCCTCACTGATCCCTGACATTTCCGTCAAATTGCTTAGCACATTCTCCTGCATCTTGACGACATTATCCGTCGACTCGAGTATACTACTCAACTCCCTACTCATCTCCTCAACTTCCGACGGATCCTCCGTTTTAATGAAAGGCATTTTCTTGTTACCCGCATCTGTATCCTTGGATTTATCAGAGCCCCCCTCGCCCTCCCTCTCGTCTGTCTTGGTTTCAGTGTCATTATACTCCTGCTCCTCATCATACATACTCTTATTTCGCTTAACGAATACTCGTTTAAGAGGCAACTCCTGCTCATCCTCAGAGTCATGCCGTTCAGGGAGTGACATCTCATCGGCTGGATCGTACTCCTGCTGCTTCCTTGCCTGGAGTTCCTCAATTTTAATTCTCTGCGCCTCCACCCTCTTTTCCAACTGCTCAAGCTTCTCTTTCGTTTCCTGATCGTCCTTAGATATGACAACGGGGGGTTTTTTCACTTCGATTTTCTGAATAACAGGTTTCTCGGGGACTCCCGCACTGGATGAGGCTTGCGAAGTCTTCAATTCAAACTTATTGGATTCTGGGACAACATTGCGAGCCTCAGAACTCGATTGGAGGACCTGAACGACATTCTGAACTTTCTCCACAGGCTTTTTCACCACAACTCTCTTAACAACATTACCAGTGGGAAGTTTCGCCAACTCAGCAGGATCAATAATAGTTCCATCAGGATTCATAATAACTTCGCGAGTGGTGTCTCCCTGCCTGATAATTCTCCTGACGATTACTCGTTTGGTGACCTTCGCACCAGGTGTCACAGCAGTCTTTTCAGCCTCCTTGATTTCCTTGGTGGTAGTGGTGGTGGTCTCGGTGCCGCCTCCTGGTTTCCTCACTACGATTCTCTTGATGACCTTCACAGTATTGACCTTGGGAGTTCCCTCAGTAGACTTGACCTCCTCCTTCACCTGCTTCTGGGTGACCTCAGCCTTTTCTGCAGCTTCAGTCTTCAACGACAGCTTGTGCTCTTTGAATACCGAAGCCACGATCTTCTGTACCTCAGCCTCAGTATCATCAACACCTCGCGTGGCCTTTGGTGATTCCTCCCTCTTCACCTGTGCCTTACCCTGAACATTTCTCGGTGAGCTTCTGGTCTCCTGTCTCTGAATCGGCATTAACGTTTTAATAGTTTTCTTGACGATAGTGCCATCCTTGCCACGAACAAAAACAACCTGATCCTTCCTGTCATCCTTCTCAAGCTCCTCCTCACTCTCAGACGGTGGCTTGGCGACCTTTGGCAGCTTCTTGACGACATACGCCGGTGGCTCGTAATCATCATCCCCATCTGAGTACTGCTCCTCCTCCTCCTCCTCCTCAGACTCAGTCTCGATCTTGTCCTTGAGATCCGGCTGGAGGCCATCAGGTCCCATCTTCTCACCAGCCTCGATATGCTGTTTGATATGAGTCACATAATCGGCACGATTGCGACACGATTCCTGGCAGACGTCACAAGTTAGACCCATCCCCGATCTTTTGGTGTGTGTGAGCTGATGTACCTCAAGGCTCTCCTTGCGCTTGAATGCTTTGCCGCAGTCCTCGCAGACGTGGCGTTTCTCAACAGAGTGCGAGCGCATGTGTCTCGTCAAGTGGTGGGAAAGCAAAAAAGTTCGTGGACAGAGTTTGCACATATAAGGACGATGACCAGCATGAGTGGTGAGGTGGCGAGCTAATTTCGTGCTTGTGCGGAATGCCTCCTTGCAGTATTCACAGGTGAATGTCTTGTCCTCGTTGTGCAGCATCTCGTGGCGTTCGAGTCCCTGCTTGTATGTAAATCGTTTGTTGCATATGTTGCATTGGAAGGGTTTGGCTGTCTTGTGAGACGTGTCCTCGTGCTTTTCTAACTCCTCAGGGGTGAAGAATTCACGATCGCAGTGCTGGCAGGCATAGCGCATGTCCTCACGGTGGACCTTCTCGTGGCGCTGGAGGAGGTTCGCCCTTGTGAATGACTTGTTGCAGATCGTGCAGATGTGAGGCTTGTCCGTTGAGTGAGTTGCCATGTGCTTCTGCAGATCGTATTTGGAGAAGAACATTCGGTCGCAGATGGTGCATTTGTAGTTGCGATCGCGATGAGCTCGTTGTATGTGCAATTGCAGGGCCTGACGGAGGGGAAATGTTCGCTCGCACTGGTCACACGCGTGCACACGTATTTCACCAGGTTCAAGCTTGCGATCTTCCTGGTCTCCCCCGGTCTCCTGATCGCCCTCACTATCGTGCTCGGTCTCCTCTTTGTAGAGCTCGCGCTCGGACTTCATTGACTGGGACTCACGCTCTCGACGCTCCCTGTCTCCATTGTCCACCCGGGGCTTTTTCGACTGCTCCGAGGATGGCCTCTGCTCCGCTGGCCGCTTATTCGAACCCTCCGGTACCTCGTTCGTTATCGGTGGGAATGGACGTGGAAGTGTGCCAGTCATCGGGTAGGCACGCAGGGCCTCGTCTGCTTTTTTGCATTGCTGTTTGAATTTGTAGGAACGGTCCAGATTCCAGCGGCACATCGTACAGATCATCTGCGGCATTCCGTCCGCTGCGTATATCTGCGGGAGTCAGTGATTGTACGAGTGAAATTAGTAAGGGGACTCTGACCGTTTTAAAATAAAAATTGAAACAATTACTTTAATTGAAGTTGTTCAAATTTCAAACTGTAAAAACATTGCAGTGAAATAAAAAAAGACTCGACAAGAAAATGACCATAAACATTCCCTTGAAATTCACATTATTCATCAAAGATTTCTCTCTCAGTTAAATCGACTCGTCATCTTCTCCCTTCCCTACCGAATTCCATCTCAATGCACAATTTCAATAATCCCCATCCCCAATCTCATTCCCGCGTAATCCCTCACGCGTACGATCCCACGAAAAATTTCCCCGACGACGTAACAACTCCTTTCCCTCTTACGCTCAGTCGTCAACCACGAGACCTTCATTATCAACAAATCTCTCACGCTATTGACTCGCCTCTACATCGCCGATTGTCCCTACATCAATTACCCTACCCCCAAGAGCTCAATTTTCTTCAAAAACCAAAAGGAAATAAAAAAAAAAACAACCAAAACTGAAAATCAATAATAATAATGATTGTAAGAGAGAAAATGAGTTGAAAGGAGAAATAGGAATTACCTCGATGGCAACGCAGGACATAATCTGTAGAGCAAGTGGCACTTGGAAGGGCTTGTTGGGATCCCTCTCGTATATAAAGTTCAACGGCTCAGACTCGGTCAGGCAGAATCGACAAACCCGCCTGGAACGTAGTGGCGCCGGTCTGTTCTCCATTATTTCCAGCTTATTCTTTATCAATAAATCTCACACACTGAATATCCCTCGATAATCAGACAATATTCGATGCTCACGATGATTTATTTCACTTCACAAGTATTACCTCGTTTTTTCTCATCAATGGGAAAGGACGCCGAGCGTCGGTAAGGCGTCGCGTCACGACAGCGCAGTGGGACAAAGTATACACCGCTATGGCGGAGATGGACTTGGACTCGATTTGCCTTGCGTGGCGTCTCCGGGTGAAAATATTTTATCCCAAATGCACTAGCGCCAATTAGTCATTATCCAGTGGCGCCTTCACTCTATGAACAGTCGGTCAATCATTTATGCAGTTTGACCCGATGACGTCATCGGCGCGCCATATGCTCGATCCGTTTGAATTATCTAATGGTAAAGCGGAAATTGCTCGTTGTACATATCATCGGTTGTTTATGGATTTTTTTAGGGTCGTTTTATCGTCGCGTGGTATTTTCAATTTATTATTTTTAATGATTGAGAGTATCTGAGTTAAAAAAAAATATTTACAGTTGTTTATTGATATTATTTATTTATATATGAGAATAGGGAGTTTTTTCGTGATGCAAAATTCAATTTGAAAATGAACAGTTAATTCGTCGAATGGAGAACTTCATTTTTGTGAGCATTTTTCATTCATAATTAGTACTCTCTTTCTTTGAATCATGAATTATTGAAACAATGTTCGCCGTTTCAATTCAATTTCGACGGAAAACAGAGGTTCAATCTTGGAGTTTCTATTATTGATCAAACCAGTACCACTTTGTTCACGAAGAAATACAACATAAATACAGGCAATAAATTTCACCCATAAGACTCATAAATCGTCGGTTAAAATGCACTTTTATCCCGCCCCGTTGAGAGAAGTTATTTACAATCGGGCATGAATTATGAAAACGTCATTTGGCAAATCGAAATTTTTGGACAGAAAGTAGTCATTGGTAACTTTTACAAAAGTACTTTATTCAAATTGTATAGAATACATTAATAAAGTTACCGTAAAGTTAATGCGACAGGGGAACAAATCGAATGCGTTCCTGTAGAGACGTCAAAACGAGATGAGCCGATTTCACTCGGACTTCAGTTTTTTTGCATTATAATTATGCCGTTGCAACAATTAATTGAAACACAACAGGTTTCACGGCGATTTCATTTCATATTCACTAAGAGTGTAATTTATTCTCCTCCTTCAAAATAATAAGGAAAAAGTCTGAAGTTCATCACACTCTTCTCGTTTTCCCTCCCTACCCATTTGGCAGTATATGAATCGAAAAAAATTTCTGTATGGCACAGCGCAGGAATTAGTACACTCCGACAAGACACTTGCAGCGATAAAATAGTTTTTATATAACTTACCTACTGGATAAAATATTTTTATTCTATATACATTAATATTCCTCCCCCTGGCCTTAATGAAAAAAAAATCGATCATGACTTCCAATTATTATTAATTGTTATAAATTCCGGAAAGAATTTTTCTGCTAAGCAAATATTTTCATGACAATAGAAATTCCTTCTAAATCCAACGGAAACTTAACTCATAAAGTGATTTGGTACATAATTGAATTATTACAAGACTACCTCTTAAAAAAATATCAAATTAATATAATTGTTGGTTTACAGAATGGATTCCTGCCCTGGAAAATAATTACCTGACAAAATCATGACTTTTTCTCATCTCTAGATCATTCTCTGGTGAAAGGACTTCGAGTGGAGTTAGCCTGGGTAGGCCTTCGAACTTGGCCCCTTCGACGATGATTGTTTGGAACGCGTCTACCAGGAACTCGAATTCTACCTCCAGGGAAGTTGCGAGGCTGTGCTGGACCTCTCTGAATGGGGTGTGGGTTAACTGGTGCTGGTGGAATGTAGCGCGAGCCATTGGAGGTAAAGGGTTTCAGCCTGTTGCCATTGTCCTCAATTATTCGGCGTCGTATGCATACGGCACATCTGCTGACTCGTGACGTGTGATCGGCTTTTAGGGTCTGAGGCTGTGGTTTACGGAACATCTCGTGATCCTCAATGGTTGCAAGCCAGTAGGAGATTGCGGTGGAGAAGTAGTTGCATGTACCAAGACCGCGACACTCGATGAAGGGGCGAGTGCGGAATTCCTCGAGACATGAACCCGGCGATATTAGCGATTGGCCACCGCCTGCTGCACCTGCGTCCCTATGCTGCAATGAGATTATTAAATAAAAATGATTAAACAATTGGGATTCCAGAGGACCACTGTCAACTTTAAGAGTATTTAGCCATAAAAATAAAAATTAGAAAGTGAAAAAATTAAAACCGAGCCTTTTGTTGAAATACATTTTTCATGCCATTAATGTCGACAATTAATTTCGTAGACAAGCGGTAAAATTTAATGACTCATTTTTTTGGGGAATTTAGAAGGAATGTCTTCGAATGTAAGTGATACAGCGAATTTTTTCAATCCAACAAAAATATCCATTGAAAAAAGAAAAATTTCCGTGGTGAGATAATCTGTGAATTCTCAAATAGTTGCTGGCATGCCTCAGAGCTGGTCTTAAAATATTGGAATAGGTGAAGACGACTGTTGTGTGAGACAGAGTACGTATAAATTTAGCTTGATGCCGTATAATTTTGCCGCAGAATTATAGTCCGTTACAACTGATAGATTTGAACTAATTGCTGTGTTTAGCAGCGCGCTGTGAAATGTTGACATTTACAGGTATTTCAAGCGTTTCAACATGAAACTAGGGTATTAAATTCGTTTTGAACCAAATTATTGTCATGAAAACTTCAAGATCGTAAATACTCGTGAAGTAAGACCGAAAAAGTTGTTTGAAGTTCTGGTGTATTCTGAAGTTGGAAATGTTGTTGAGAAGAGAAATGGGTTTCCGATTTATGGTGTGTCGGAAAAGCGGGTTTAGTAGAAATTTCATTCGACATTATACCGAAATAGGATTATTTTTTGATTGATTTCTGTGAAAGAATTTGGTTTCTCAAATTTTCGAGGTATGAAAATAAATAATTGAAGGCTTACCATGAGGAAACTGTAACCAATCCAGGCTTCTTCCCATCCACCAGGGCAATCTGGAATCCGCATCGACTGACTATGTACCGCAATCATTCTGGTTGGGGCTTCACACACGGTGCACCTAGAGATATACCTTCCAGCCTCTGGTGCTGGAATTGGTGTCATCATCATTGGCATTGGTTCCGTTGAACTTAACCAGTAGCTGTAGTCATTCCTCTGGGCATAATCGCAAACATTATTCAGATTGCAGAACAGGAAAGGCATCACCGAGAATTTTCGTACACAACTTCCAGCTTGTCCTGTAATCGAAAAATCGAAATTTCCGTTTTCATAACGTCTTGGTATGAATTGAGTTCAGGTTTTTTTATTGAGATATTCACCAAGATCTTGAGCCCATGGATGTGAATTACCCATAATATGGAGTAATGAGAATCCGTCCCACAATTTAGTGGTCCCCCGTGGACAAAGAGGAATCATTTCAGATTGTGAGTGTCTGGCGAAGTGGAATCCACGGCTGCTGGGTGCGGGTCCTGGTGGGGCGTCTTCTCCACGAGGTCCTTGGAAACCCGGGACTCCTGGGTAACCAATGGTACCACGTGGACCCTGAGGTCCTGGCGGTCCGTCTTCTCCATCGGGACCGGGAAATCCTGGAAGTCCGTCTACTCCACGCTGACCCTCAAGACCTGGCAGACCATCGACCCCTGGCATTCCCATCATCCCCGGAGCTCCAGGTGTTCCTTAATGCGACAGAAAGAATGTTCAATCGAGGAGTTCTCCCTAAAAAAATTTTCAGGAAAGAGACCAGTTTACCAATTAAGCCTGGGAATCCATCGTCTCCTTGAAGTCCTTTCCTGGGAAATAGAGGGTAGGGACTGGTACCTCGATCTCCTTTAGGTCCCTATTTAAAGAAACATTCGGTATTTTTCCATGAAAATCGATCCAATAGATTTTTTAAATAAAAATCGTTCAATTAAAAATGATGTACCTTCGGTCCATCAAAACCTGGCAAACCAATAGGTCCAGGTTCTCCAGTATCTCCTTGCATACCCTTCAACCCAGGGTAACCAGTTGCCCCTGATATACCAGCATCACCTCTCTCACCCTTAAATCCATGCCTGCCATCTGGCCCCGCAAAACCTATTTCACCCTGATCTCCTTTCCGACCGTATTGCGCATATCCGGGCTCTCCACGAAAACCTTTGGGACCGGTTGCTCCTGGGAATCCGTCGAGTCCTCGTAACCCTGGAGTTCCAGGGCGACCCTCGTATCCTCTTGGGCCTATTTATTGGAATTGATATATGAAGGTGTATGTACGTAAAATATTATACACACAAGTGTATAAAATCATTTTCTTTTTAGGGAAAGAAGTGGATAGGAGTATTTCTTATTTTTTTATTTTCTGGACATTTTAGATAATTTTTTAACGAAGTACATTCAAAATTAACAGTTTTACATTTAATTTGTGAGAAAAAAAAATTAATTAGAAGAAACGCACCAATATCACCAGGGAGACCCTTTGCTCCGGGGAAACTCCTTCCTGGTTCTCCTTCGATACCTATCGGTCCGTCAGGCCCATATTCTCCTGGGGCTCCCTTTTGCCCAGGCTGTCCAGGAATACCTGGACGCCCATCAAATCCTGGCAGACCTGGTTCACCACGTTCGGGATTTTGACCAGGAAGTCCTGCAGATTTGAAAAACGCCTTTTGATATTTTTTTTTGAAATTAATAGTTTTTCAAATCGATACTTAAGAAAATTTCGATTAGGTATTTTTATAAAATATTATATTACCTGGCAATCCAGGGTACCCAACATCACCAGGAAGTCCGGGGAGTCCTGGTAAACCTTCAAAACCTTCTGGACCCGGATATCCCATATCTCCACGCATTCCCTACGCGAATAGAAATAAAATATCCCATTCAATAATTCCTTCTTTCCGATTCAACACCGAAGAAGTGAGTTTCATATATTATTCTCGGTCCCCTTACCCTAGCTCCAGGATATCCTCGCAATCCTATATCTCCCTGCTCTCCCTTTCTTCCATGTAGCCCATGGAATCCCACATCACCGATTTCTCCTTTATCCGCGTCCATGTACGAGGGCAGCCCAGAATCACCCGCCATTCCCTTCAGCCCAGGAGCACCAGGGAAACCAGGCCTTCCCCGTGGGCCAATGTCTCCAGGCATACCTGGACGACCCATTAAACCAGGATCACCATCGAAGCCACGTTGTCCCTTTATGCCATCCCAACCGATGGGTCCCACTGGCCCAATTTCACCTTTCACCCCAGGTCTTCCATTGATTCCTGGACTTCCAGGTCTCCCTCGGTCTCCGCTGTCACCAACTTCTCCCTTTAATCCGTCTGATCCCATATCTCCAATTTCACCCTTGAACACGCAAATAGGAACTTGCCATTTTTCTCTATGAAATTAAATCAATTCCTCAGTATTAATTTTCTAATTTTATTTCGATACAGTTTTCATTTTATGCGTGAAAAATTTGAGTACTACGGTAATTAACCGTTCAATGTTGGCTATTGAACTGTTGATCAGAAATTAATTACTGAGGATGTGTCTTTACGTCAGTTCCACGTGGACATTAGCCGATTTTATTTTTTATTTTATTTGATATTTTAATATACGTGAAGGTGTTTAAAAAAAATAACTCACCTTCAGTCCAGTTATTCCGTTGAATCCATTCCACCCCGGCTCTCCCTTCTGTCCACGTGGCCCATCATACCCCACTGAATCCACTCCATTATCTCCAGGCAAACCAGGACGTCCATCAACACCTGGAGCTCCAGGTGCCCCAATTGCTCCCATGAATCCAGGCTGACCCATGTCGCCCTGAGGCCCGCTAAATGCGTCCTGTCCACGTTCACCAGGAGGACCATCGTACCCAATATCTCCAGTTATTCCAGGCAAGCCCACAGGTCCTTGAATACCTGGGAATCCAGGGTTTCCAGATTCTCCGATCGGTCCCTTCAACCCCATAGCCCCGGGAGATCCCTCCTCGCCAATCCACCCTGGCTGTCCAGAATCTCCGATCTCTCCTATATCTCCATCCTCGCCTTGTTTTCCCGGCACTCCAGGAATCCCTTCCATACCCGGGTACCCTTGAATTCCAATATCTCCATCCTCTCCTCGACGCCCGTGAAAACCAATCTCTCCCTTCAGACCTTTCATTCCATCGAAACCTGATACACCATCTGGACCGGTCATACCTACGTTTCCTAGCATTCCAGGGGCCCCCGATAATCCTGGAGGACCTGGGAAACCTCGGGGACCTTGGATGCTATCACCTCGAACACCTTTCGCTCCCTATTAACAC
>NW_011887744.1:2266287-2268087 GCF_000806365.1 Fopius arisanus | reverse complement strand
TGAATCGATAGAATGGGAATAATTTTCTCGGAAGAATAATTGGTGTCCTCCAAAATACACGAGTTCTCAAGGCACCAGGTGACGTATCTCCACACATACTCCTCCAGAGCTAGTTTGATATCCTCCCAAAATAATCTAGAACTTTACATTATTACTCAATAGAGCCGCCACAGCCTTCGAAACTTTGAGTTAGAGTTCCCGGTCGCCCTGTCTACGCCCACACCTCAGTGCTCCTGTACTCAAAGTTATAATCAGAGGAATTGTGGATTTATGGCCGCTGCCAATCAAACATCCCGAGATGTCGTCTCCGAAGGAGCAATGATAAAAAAATTTAATCACGATACTCATGAAAATTCACTGTTATGCATTGATGCATTACATCTCGAAAATACCATTGGAAAGGAAACAACGTCTGTGTATCTATACTTCTGGAACTGGAGGTGATAGCAATTTTTCTTCATCCTCACTTCTTGTCATTCCCAGAGGTAAAGGTGTGAAATATGATCCATAATTTTTTATTATTTCTACGAGTTGTATTATTTTCTCTTCAAGAGAAATCTCATCGCTCTTATATCCTCAGATTTCTTAAATCGAAACTTTTATGGTGGCAATTGATTCCAGCACTTGGATATTGATACGGATATTCAACTGACAAATCGTGACCGGAGACTATGAGATTATAATTATTCAGTGAATAATAATAATAGTGGATTACGACGAATGGCGCAAAGTGAGTTTGCAGTCAAGAAATAATCATTGAGACGATAAACCAGAATGCGCTTTGTTTTCCAGCCCCAAGATTTACTCAATATGAATAATTGATTTGGGTTCAATTATTTAGTCATACAGCTTGGTCATGGATATGGGATTACGGAAGTAGGCCATGTAGTATACTAGAATGGAGGAAATTGGAGGATCACCTTACATAGGTACAAGCACATAATCAATACCGTTTAATTTCTCAATCTCACCTGGAGCGCATACTCCACAGTCATCTCCATGAAGGCCTTTAGCACCCCTTGGCCCTGGTACGCCTGGCCAGCCATCAGGACCGGGAAATCCTGGTGTACCAGGAAGCCCTGGCTCACCGGCTGGACCACGAATTCGAACACCTTTGCCCGGGAAACCCTTTGGCCCTGTTTTCAACCAATAAAAGTTGAGAATTTCTTTCAAACAAAAACATGTCAATCTTTTAAAAGGGTATTATAAAGATTCTCAATCCATATGTATTATTATTATGTAGTATATTATATTAATAACGTAATGTTTAGAATTCATAAATTTATTATTGATAAAAAAAACAAACCTTCGGGGCCTGGATCTCCGCGGTCACCAGGTGGTCCCTCCAATCCGCTGAAGCCTGGTTTTCCGTCTATACCCGGTGGCCCGATGATCGTAACCCCGGGGAAGCCCTTAGCACCAATCGGTCCCACAATACCGGGCCTTCCGGGAGGTCCTGGAGGCCCAAGTGGTCCTGGCAGCCCATCGTCACCTTGTTCTCCTTTCTCGGATGTTCCCTTTGGTCCGGGAATACCTGGTGGACCCTGTGGCCCCGGTAAACCTTAGAACAATGATGCAACTCATTCATTTTCATGTCGATATCAAAATTATCGCAATAAAACTCGAGTATATTCCAGTAGAATGCAAAATTTCATGATTTTATACTGTCTTTTACCTGGAGGTCCAATGTAGCCGACTAATCCCGGACGCCCTGGAGTACCGTCTTGTCCTGGTTCTCCAGGAGGACCTAGAAGACAAAAAAAATCAAAAATAAAACGGGAAAAACTTTCCGTGGAATAA
>NW_011887744.1:2261439-2263972 GCF_000806365.1 Fopius arisanus | reverse complement strand
CCATCTTTTTTTTGCTTACCGGTAGACCAGGGTCGCCGAAGAATCCCTTCATTCCCTTGTCTCCCTGAAATAAATCGAGGAAAAGGTCAATAAAGATTTACAGAGAGGAAATTTAAGAGTATTTTCCACTTCTTGTCCTTCAACATTCAGAATAATTAACAGATCCTTTTTTAGAAGACTTGTTGTATCTGGAAATAAAAATTTACTCTAATTTCCGGTGATTTATTAAAACTGGAATTCGATTTATATTAGTCTATATTTCTGTTTAATATTTTATATAAATAATTCGTTTGGATTTTTTAATAGAATAATACATCTATGAAAAATGTTGGGGAGATTTTTCTGGAGAGAAAGTTAACGTTTTCTCGGATCTTTTGAACTGTTTGAGGTTTTGATAACCCAAATAAACGGCCTGTAAGTGTTTTTATATATTTCAGTTAAACACGCCCAATTTATCATGTTCTGAATGAAAACGGGAAGAGAACCAGATCGCCAGTTGCCAAGAAAAATCACCAGACGCCTGAAATAAAAATGTTTACATGATGTATCTGTGAAACAGTTTGACCACTGGTCAACAACCCAAAACACATTACAGCAAACCATTTCCTCGTGATTATTACAGTTTTTTCGCATCTCGAGTTGTCGGCACATGGCCAACATTCCTCATTTCCCCATTTCCCGCATCTGATCGTAAACAAGCTTGCTACAACTTTTCCTGGAATCAAGTTTTCTCAACAGTTTAAAAACGCCCCATCTCGCCCCATCTTGCCTAGGTGAAAACTTAACGCGAGATTTAACAATAAGTGTTGGATTTTTTCGAAGTATTTTTCCTCCAGATTTTTCTTTTCCTTTCATTCATTTTTCCACCACTCCGCGATTCTTCAGATGATGGACGTCTGTGCTCCGACAATTCGTTCAACTCAGGGTACTTTGTACCACGTGTCAGCCTCACTTCAATTGTGGATAAAAAAAAAAGTGTCACCATAACTCGATACTCTCTTTTCGTTATCTTTCATCTGAGAGGTGAAGTGACATTTCTCGTGTCAGTTTCACATGCATCATACTTTCGGTCTCTCTTTATCCTGGGTAATTTGGGGAACCAGTTCTCTGGATTCAATTTGATCAGATGCTCCGGGAGATTTTTGGTGGCGAATTTTGTGCTCGATCAATTACTCATTGCTTTTGGTTTTGAAATAAAAAAGAGCGATTATGAGGGACATTGCCTTTTATGGATTGGTGAAAGCGGGGCCAATGGTATGTCAGGGACGAGATATGTGTCATGCAGGATGAATAATCCTTGTCTTGCACAGTTCGATGCGATTGCTGGAGATTTTTTTTATGCACCTTGGATACGGGTAGTCTGATCTGAATGATTGATTGCGACAATCATTGATAAATTATAGAAAGGGGTAATTAATAGGTGCAAGTCATTTCCTCGGATTTTTCAAAAACTTTAAGGAATTTATGTAAATTTAATTTTTAATCGAATTGAATTCAGTTTGCAGTTGAATTTTTCATCCCCGAACTAATTGACCGGAATGCTGAATAAATCCTGAAGAATTATTTCTCGCTCGAGTCGTTGCTTTCATTGAAGAATATAATTTCAACGTTTTCATCCGCACAAATCCGAGTGTTTAAACACTTTTTACCATCAAATACATTCGTGCTTATTAATTTCACAGTTACCAGGAACAAAAAGTCATTTAAACGTCCGATAAAAATGGTCCGCATGAGAGGAGAAGAACTGAGAAAATACTCGAGGAGAATTAACGAGAAAGAGATAGAGGAATGAGAACACAAGCCCAGTCTTTCAGTGAGACACATGTAAATGAACTTCGTTATCGTTCGACCCATTTAAGCTCTTCGGTTGTCGTATGGAGTCGCATATAATTATGATCGAAATATGGAAATACTGATGTATTATTACTCTCAGGGCGAGAAGACGTTATGAAATTGCTTGAGATGACATGACTCATTTTGTTAATTATTGAATAGTAGTGGGTTGAATCCACTCTAACTCCGACAATATTTGAGAGAATGCGGGGTAATATGCACATGTTTTTATTTAATTTTAATTAAATATTAAAAAATGAAAATTAATTTTAATTCTTTCAGCCAAAATTCACGGTTTTTTCAGAGGTTTTATCAGAATAAATTGTTTATCAAATTGACCCGGAAAAATATACCGTTTGCGGGTTAATTCGATCAATTGCCAATTTATTGATAAATCGATGTATTTTCTGGGAAAATTTCTTCGATATTGAATTCCTCCCCGACAAATTTCTTTTGATAAATTTCTTTTGATAAATTTCGAAGTGGAATTTCAAGATGGTGCCATCGGTCATTCAAGTAAGTCAAGTAAATTTGTTTTTCCTGGTATTTTGGCACGGCCAAGGGGACATGAGTTATCATGACGGAATGAGGGATGGGCTGTTATCTCCAAAGCCTTGGACCGGAGGGCAAGCGGATATTATGAGAGACGGTTATGGTGGCACGTGCTTCGATTAAATCATTAATAAAAAACGATAATATA
>NW_011887744.1:2257272-2260169 GCF_000806365.1 Fopius arisanus | reverse complement strand
GTGTTAAACGTTAATTGTCCCCTTAAAATTTCGAAATAGTCGAAATCTTATCGAACTGTAAAATAAAATGATTTTGAAATGTGAAATGAAATTGTATTTTTCATAAAATCGATGTGAACCAAGCTGCTCCAGAAATGTAAGAGAATTTCCTCTCAAAATGTGGGGTTATTGAATTTCCTTGATTTCTCCCACAGATGTGATAGATATTGACTCGAATATCCCGATGAAGTGACGGACACGTGCCTTGGGGTTGAAAAGAGGAGAAAAACGGCGGAAATGCGTCACAACCCACTCGCCTACTCTTCCGTGGCTGCGATAATTACTTTGCCATCCCGACAACCGGATAATTACACGAGCCGTTAAATGATAATCACCAAGTGAATTTGGTGGGTCAATTTACAGGGGAATATTGGAGTGATTTGTTAGAAACTGGAGCGAAGTGAATGGTTTTGTATGGAGTGTGGCTGACGGACGGAAGTGTATATTTTCACCCCCGCGTGAGAGATTCGCGATATAATGCAGGAACAAGAGACCGTATCCGTTCAACCGGGGTTCGCCCTCTTATCTCTCGTGTCAGTTCTCTTTCTTCATCACTATGGCGAATACCATCAGAATTGAGAGCATCTGTGGGGCGACCCACCGATTTCAATGCTGATGCACCGGATGTTGATATGCAACTTGTCTTTTGTCGTGTTTATTTATTCAGATCCTCCGCTTATTGAGATTCATCGATCACTGGAGTCCGTCATTCACACAGTATTATTTTCATTGGAATAACCCTTTTTTTTTTAATCCAGATGTATAATTATAATTATGAGTAACTGTGACTATTGTTATAACTATGGGTTGATAATAAGGATAATGAATCTTGAAAAATTCCCAGTTTTTTTTATATAATAAAATTCTTTAGAATTTTTATCATTTTTCAAGATTTGACGAGTCGGTTTTGCCTTACGGGTCTTACGGGTCTTATGGGAAATATGGAAGATGCAACAAATCTGACTTGGGTACTGATAGAGGATAAGGAATGCTCTGGGGGCGAAAAATAGTGACAAAGTGGAGTAGTACAAATGTCGTTATCATCAACGTTCTACGCATTTAGATAGCCCACTTGATGTGGAATGTAAAACGACGTGCATTCACGAGTCAGCAGAGGCAAACCCTTGGTCCATTTGGAGCATTAACGACCTTGTGCAAGGGTGGGTGTTAGCTTTCCATGGCAGAATGCCCAGCCTCTTCGGTTTTCTCTCCTATTTCCTTTCTTACTTTTTTTTACCTCGAATTTCCTTGGTTTTTCTTCAAAGCTTTCGCATTTCCGCACAGTGAAAATGCACCCAGACTGCCAGAAACTCCATTCCGGGATAGACGACCTCGACCTTTTACTTTTGTACTTTATTTGCTT
Organism: Fopius arisanus; assembly: GCF_000806365.1. NCBI lineage: Eukaryota > Metazoa > Arthropoda > Insecta > Hymenoptera > Braconidae > Fopius > Fopius arisanus. The sequence continues at coordinate 2,258,767 of NW_011887744.1, read as the reverse complement.
AACTACTTCCTCAATTTTGGCGTTTGATGTCGGATAAAGAGGGAAATATCGGGGAGGCAACAACTTTTCATTGAGAGTTTCAACATTCCGTTTATTTTTTTTAAAACGTTCCCCACCTCCGGGAATCAGAAAATAAAACCATCGGTCTGAGGAAAGATTCGAATTAATTAATTGATTTGGAGAAATAATCGATATTAATTCGTCATAAATTCGCAAAAGTTCTTAAAATTACTGGGGAATATTTTCCGGTGAATTCAATATAATTCAATGAAATAAACCGATATAAATGAAAATTTAATCGAATTATTGAAAGATCACCGTTGCAGCTGATGCCAATGCCGAATGCTCCATAAATTCTAAATTGCCATCCGCCCACAATACTTTGAATTACATTCAATCGCAAATCGCAGAAACGATGATTCTAACAAAAGCGTCTCGTGACTCCTACAGCAATTGACATCTACGATCGTTTAAAATATTATGTGATATATTCGCCAAGGCAGCCAGCAATACCCAAAGTGCCGCTTGAACGAGTCCCCGCGAATTGCACTCATGTACATTCATATTAACTTACGTCATTCAATTACTATTTTTCTCCAACCATTCTCGATCTGGTGTTGACGTTGATGTTCTCACTACTTGTTTGTCAGGCTCGCAGACTGATGAGTGTTAATGAAAGAGGGACGACTTATCGTGATTGATACAATTTGCATTGATCTTCACGCACGATAGCTCTTCATCAGCTTTCTTCTTCCCTAATGACTGGTTTTTTTAATCTCATCCATTTGTCGGAGTTATTTACACCCACGAGTTATTGCCAATCTCATTTAGATCATCTCGTTTATGATTTCTGACCACTCAAGGCTTCACTATTTATTTTTTTCGAGGATGTGGGGAGACTGTGTGTATCATACGGGTGATAAATTTTCTGATAGCTTCATTAACTATTTTTCTGGTCATGTGATTGTGTGATTATGCCATGGGTGGGGGCTTCCATGGTCTCTGACACATTTTTATTTCATTTAGCTCACGCGGAAGTCATTACTGATACATAATGTTTTAGATTAATGACTTTGAATTTTTTATTCCTGTGAGGCTGCATTGTTTTCAATCATTAGAGATTTCTTTTCCATTCTCTATAGAAATTTTATTGAAATTCCATGGGAGTCTAGATTAATCGTATTTACAGATTTTCAATGAATTTTGCGGTATTTGCGGCCGACAGTTTTTATTGAACAAAATCCGTCAAAATGAATTATACGGAAAAATTAAATACATTTTCTTTATAAACAAATGCATGATTACGTACAGGGGGGGGGGACACTGAATATTTATTAGCTAAATTAGCTTAAATAATAATATAATTTCAATAAAAATTCAGTACATTCTTTAAAAGAGAAAACGCAAGCGTTTTTTCATGGAATCTTTTCATATGCCTCTCCGTTTGTGAATTGAATAAAAATAATTGGAATATACGTTGAAAAATAAATTTATC
>NW_011887744.1:2252546-2255352 GCF_000806365.1 Fopius arisanus | reverse complement strand
TGACGTAATTCTTCAGAAACGGCCTCAAGCCATTATATCCACTGACATAATTCCACAGTCAATTCAAAATTATCGCACATGACCCAAGAATTGTTTATTTCGTCGCAACAGTGTAACGAAAACTTGATTTAAACATCATACAAACATTCAATAAGAATCACTTGACAACACTAATTACACCGCATTCCATTTCCGGGATTAAACAATCGGTGAAATAGAATGAAATTTGAAAAACATAATCACATTATCTGAATTTTCCGAAATGGAATGATTTTCTGAAATGTTCCAACCGGAAATGACTCAATTCTTTGATTAGTTTACCAAAACCCATTCCGCCTTGAATTTCCCACCAAAAATACATCTCCGAGAATTGAAAATATGGAGCGAGAAGGAAGAAAAATAGTAAGAATAAATTGTCAAACACGAAGGGAGGAAGATAGAAAAAAAAAATATACCCAAGCCGGATGATTTACAGTGGGTTGCCATGGTCGAAAATTAAAACGCCGTGGGGATACGGCTTGGAGATTTTTACGACATAGTGCAAGAATTTTGGAACGAAAAAGAGAGTGGATGAGTGGTATGTGAACCAGATTGAAGCTGTAGACTGGGTTGTGCTCTAAATATTTAGAATCTCGAGGTTTTTGAACTCCACCAGACTGCGTTAAAAAGCTCAAAGCTCATAAGCTATGAGCTTAGAGTTTTGCTGTTGTCCTCTCCCTTCCCCGTCACTTTACTTCATCATTCATCTCGTACTTTTCATCGTTTTCTTCATTTTATTCGCTCCATCGTAACACCGAGTAACGACCCACTATGAAAAGCCCCCCAGGTGAAATGAAGTTATTGTTTAGTGACTCTATTCCTGCAACTCGGTGCAACTCGCTTGCATCGTTATTATTCCTTATCGTTACAAGCTCTTGGGGACATAAAAATGTTCACTGCGTTATGTTCCTGAGGTTTTTTTACAGACTTGCAGAGTGATTATCGAATTAAATGGGGGGAGGGAGGTTAAATTACAGGGGGAGAATGCCAACTGAATTTAGTAGCGAAGTTGTAAAATAGTGTGTTATGACATGTGTGCTATTTTATAAGTCAGAATTATTTCATTTCATTGAATGTGTGAAGCAAATGACGCGGTGAATCCTTCGAGCAGACACTTTGATTCAACATGTCTCAATTTGTTAATTGATTTTTCAAATTAATCCTGAAGGAAGTGAGGGAAAATATCTTTGGAAATATTCGCCTGCAAGCTACACTTGGGAAGTGTAAATGCTTATGCATGTTATTACCGGTGAAATTTACCGGTATTAATTTCGTTTGAAATGTCTTTATATAGATTTTTATGGCGACTGAACTGGATTTTCACTTCTCCCCCTACGGCCCGCGAATTCTTCAGATGGTATTGTTTATTTAAATAGCTTAATGACGTAAGGATACTTCTCAGTATTTGCTATGAATCCTAAAATAAGTTCTCGAAATTTCAATTGGAGCAATCGCTCAATTGGATTTCTCAAGCATGTCGTGACAATTATTTCTGATTCAATGTTTAAATAATTTTCTTGAAAAATCTCATTTGGATTACTTTGGGAAAACTTTTAGAAGATTTGTTCGCGTGGAAGTGATAATATAATGGAAAAAAGTTGGATAGTTTGGAATGGCATGAGATTCACATGAAAGCTCTGATGTTTAAACTTTATTACGCGAAACAGACCGTGGAAAATTGATTTAGTCGCTTAGACCGAGTTATTATTCGTTTAGCTTTTGATATACTCCGATACGAATTCACTTTACACTGCGTATGAGATTCTCAGAATGCATCTTAGAAATTACATGATGAATTTCCCGAATATCTTTGTTTTATTGAATCAATTTATCAGAGCATAGACTATCGCATGACTACCTCCACGCGAAAATAAATTCTTCAGAAAAGTTCTGGTGCTACAGCACGAGAAAAAAAGGCACAAAGTACCAGCTAAGGGGAAAATTCAACTGGAAACTTTATCGGATTGCTCACGAATTTTCCGGCATTCATATGAAATTTTGATGTAAAGCCTTACAAATTTTCCTTCAATAACACTGGATTTTTCACGTGCCAGCGCGAGAATTGTTTAAATTAATTCCTCGACCTGTGAAATAATTAGGAGATAGTTTGTAAAATAGAAATATGTTAATTTTTGAAGGAGACAGGATTCACTCTTGAAGACTTGAGCTATTTCAAGATGGCAGTGACTATTTCTTCTTTTAATCTCTAACATTTTCATGTTTCGGTATTTTGTAATGACAGATTCAGAAAATTCCCGTTTTCTCAGCGTCTCGTATTATGTCTGGAGCTGCACAGTGGCATTATCAATTACACTAAATGGTTGATCAAGATAAAAGAGCGCAGAGACCGTCATATTATTACCATTTTCCATTTAACCCGAAAATTTCAACTTAATCTTCGAATTGCGGCACCGTAATCCCTTAATTCTGGTGTGGAAGAGGAAAACTGCGGGGAGTGGAAACTTTCAAGGAACTAGTACTGTTAAATAATTTTTGGAAGTACTGGAACAGTAGTTCGAGTGAAATTCAGCAGAAGATTGTATTACGAAATGCGAGAAGTCTTGAAACCATCGGGAGTCATGTTCATGGGAGAATAAATTGAAATTTCTGTCGGAGTCGGACGGCGAAATTGTTTATCCACGTGTTGGATGAAGTTTGAAGGTTTCTCTTTAGAAATAGTTTTCAATGGAATGTTTGTCTTGCATTGAACTAAAATTCATAGCAGTCGACCTAATATTTATCCACTCAGCTAATCAGATTCATTTGC
>NW_011887744.1:2232528-2251996 GCF_000806365.1 Fopius arisanus | reverse complement strand
GCCGTGAAATAATTTCGAAGACTGAATGTCCATACACAATGCACTTCCTCGTATGAATTTTCAGGGTCGCGCATGAACAACCAACGGGACATTGAGGCGAAGTTGCACAAGGTGAATAAATCCCGGTGCAATACGATAAAAAGACTAAAGAGAAGAAGATGGGATCTGCATAATGTGTTTCAGTAATGCTAAACGTTCTCGACCGGATGACGCCGTATGTTGAATTGTGGGTAGAGTACATGTAGGCAGGTATGCTGTAATCATCTATGAAGAACCATCAGACAAACTGTCTCACTCCATCATTTCTGCAAACACGTTGATATCTCACGTCATTCCAATGACTCCAGACAGTAAACCAGCCGCATTGTTGACCCCCATGAGGTCGCATCGTTTGCTATTCACTAAATATGCGATATTGCACTTGCATCTTGGGATCAACTCGGTAAACAATTGGAAAAAAAGCTCAATTGTCCAGCGTGTTGTATAACAGTTGAAGAATTACTTGATGCGCATTTTACTGCTGTAATTTTAATTTTATCACTCCACGAATACGAATGTCAAATATGAAAGTCTATAGGAATCACAAGTGGTCGTTTTGCTTCCCATGAATAATGACTACTTGAGATTATTTTTCAGTTATTCCTCTTGAATATATGAGAAATGCTTTCGAGTTTTTGAAAACTTCTGTGGAATCATTTAAGTGCAGGAAAAATGGATACATATGGGAAAAATGAGCTCTAGCTGAGGTTCTTCAATTAGAGTGGCAAGCCACAATTTTAACTCTGAGGAATGATTCAATGGAATTTGTTGTAAGACTCTCTTGAGAACGTTAAGTTAACCCTTGAACTCTTCCTCGAACATCTCAGATAATTCAGTATCGAAGTTTGAATCTTTGTCTCGTGTATTTCGAAACGATTTCGTCTACTCATTCCCTTAGTGAAAACGACAAAAATAAATTCCGAGAGAATAGGGGAATTTGTCTGATTGTAACGGTCTAATTATTATCATTAATCATTCCAATCATGTCCGTGGCATGTCACCAGAACTTTGTGATATCGTGATCAACATTTTGTGACGGCACTTGCTTTAACCCGATTTTATTGAGCGGTAAAGTTAGATAAGTCGAATTTTTCAATTTTTTAAAAATATCTATTTATCTTGACGACCGCTGATTTTCGGAGGAAATATTAGAGGACTTTTTGTCAGAAATTTTATCAGCCTAAAAGAAAGTAGATCAATGTCTCCGTTATAAATCGATAATTGTAAAGATAAATGGATAATTAATAAAAAAACGTGAAATTCGATTTATTTCACTTTATTATTACTGAGGGAAGAGAGATTTCTCATTATGAGAGAAAGATTAATCAATCTTCTTAAAATGAATGAGACTTCGGTAAACTCACAAGAAGATTCACCCGTTGGAAAATTTCTAGAATGAACAGATTTTTTCCTGGAAAATGAAGTGTTTCTCCGTTTGGAGGTTCAACATCGAGATAATAAATCTCTGGGTTCATCGATGGCCATGCGCCATGAGGAAACTGAAGAAAGAATGAGTTAATTACACATTAAACGAATGCCAGTGGTTCATTTTCTTATCACTTGGCAGCCTGTGGACCCTCTACTTCCCTTATCATATCGGGAGCACTTGAAGCCATCCATTCATGCTCTCGTGATTATTACTAATCGAGCATTGCTCACTTATTTCCAGAAACTCACATTAAATTGAATGAAGAGAGGATAAAACTTCGATTGATGATGAAACTCGTGTTGCAAGATAGCAAGGGTATGTTTATATAATATTTAAATTTTTCTGACAAACTCATGATGGAACGGACGTGAAGAAAACTGGCGTTTTTACGTTTCGTCATCACCGATTGAATATCAATTCAATACTAGGGATTTCAAGTGCGGTGGAATAGCTCTGCTAATTTGCTCTCATAAATTTAATTGTCTCTGATGTTTTATTTCTCTATAAATTTCATGATATACTGCTCTTTTATGAGCAACTGATCTGATTACGGCGCATAAAGACATCAAAGACAGCGGCCTAATTAATAAGTCAGTTATTGATAAATATCTCTGAATCTAAGAGAGACAGTCAGGTTTATCTCTCTGTAATTCAGACATAATCTGCACAAGCACGAGTGGGGAAAAAGTCTGGTTGTCTCCCTTCACTACTTCGGTAGTGGAATTTAAATAGTGTAATGAGGAAAGTAATGAGCGGTGGTACGATGATAAGAGTGGGATAATGGGAATGCTAAAAGATGGTGGATGACTCGACTGCTTTCATTCATGTGGACTCCTGTCAAGAACTGGCCCATTATTCCCAATGATCCGATCAATCTCTTTCATCTTGTTTCGCTCAATGAATTTGAACCCCCATGTTTCAATTCTCTCGTACATAAGTGACTTGATAAATTCAAAAGCCACCCGCGCAATCGGGCATCGAAATCGCTCGGACAAGTGACTTCGATGAAGTCTATTCAATTCGTGAAAACAAGTTGAATAAAGAAAAAGAGAATAGAGTGAGCTGATACTCTGAAATAGCTGACGTGAATTCACACGTGTGGAGGGGAACGTAAAACGCGTGGGTGAAAACGACTGCCGTCGACACTAGACGACTAATCCCGAGGTATTAACAGGCACAACCGTATTTCACCATTTTTTTTTCAACTATTTTGTTACTCCTAATTCTCGAGATTTTTTTCACTGCACCACATTCACGTGATTTTCGGCGTGACATCTGTGCATGAAAGATAGACAAGTTGTTTTTATTCTTGATCCGTGATTCATTGTCGATCAAATCTATTGCTGAGAGAAAAATTGCCGAGAGAAAGTCAATTCTCCTCTAATCTCCATTGACTTCAAAAAATCTGTAAGCTCGAGAGAAAATATCGCAATTTTCCTGCAGCAATTTTGTAATTTAGCAGTTCGGATTGTCCTCTAAAAAATTCATTGACAACTCGCTCGATCTCCCGTAGGTTTCGCGATGTTCCGCGAAACTAAAAACGTCACACATGGATAACTTTTTTCCAATGACAATTGATTGATCGACCGCGTGCGTCAGTGTCTCCCTGGCGATTAACCACGTGATACCAAGGTTGCCGGTCACCCCAATCAGCTGTTCTCACCCGAGCGATTAAATCCCCGAAGTCCCCGCAAAGATCGAATAAGAATCGAGAAAAAAAAAAAAAAAACTCACCACAGCCTCGGTCGCGGGGACCTGCCACCCGACGAGTACGAGCCCGATGATGCAGGTGACAACGGGCACCAGGAGGTACGATCCGCTTCGACGGCAGGAGGCGATACCACCACCCCCGGGCCACATCCTGGTCCCTCAGATCGGAGCAATTTGCCCGTGAGCAAAAAAAAAAATATATCTCGACAAAAAGAAAAATGGTGGTCCCAACCTAGCACCTCGACATGCCTGGGGTGTCTCGATGACGGGTTAGCAGTTGGCACGATACCTCGGAGTGCGTCGGGGCGAGTTTCCTCAGCAAGTTGAAACCAACGAGCGCAGAGAGATGCCTACGCCGATTTACTCCACTTTTCGGCTTCCTCGGTTGCCCCCTCCCCCGTCGGTTAACACCGTGCAATATCCGACACTCCACGGATGCTGGTGAACTGGTGGTGATGACGAGGATCAGGAAAGGGGGCACAGGGGCCACCAATGGTTTATTGTTTATTGGAATTTGCCGGAGTGGTGTAAAAAATCGCGCGCGGGGTTGTGGTGCTCGGTAACGTTTGGCGCGCTGGTACACACGGTGAAACGGCGGAGTCAACCGAGAAAACGACAGCGGTTTTACGGCCCCCCTGGTTTTCTTGGCGTGTTTGGACAGCAGTGCGCTGCCCATGTGAAGTCAATGTTCCGCCGTGGGCCGCACAGCAGTCACGGGAAGATGCGCGACCGCGATCAAGCTGAGAGCGCACCTCGGCTCGACGTTGTGCGCCAATGTAAAATATCTGTTGGGGGGGCCCACCAGAGTCGAGGCGTTTTGCTTTGGCTATACAACCCGGGGAATCGGTGTCGGCGGGTGCGCACTCAAGTATCGGGCGAGGGGAACGACTCGACAATTGTCACGACAACTTCACTCTTCGGGAGGAACCGGCGCTGTATGCGCAGGAGAGGGCTTTTTTCCCCCGGACGGTGAGCTCCAGCGGTTCTTCATTTTGTTTTTGTTTTTTTTTTTTTTTTATAAATTGTTTTTTTATCTTGGTCCCTCTCTCGGGGGGGCTTTTTTCGGGGCACCAGAGGGTCAGTGCGGGCTCTGGTGGGACAAGTAATTCCTTCGCAGTTGCTTTTTCGGCGGAGGAATTTTTAGCTGGCGTGGAGCTGATTCCGCCTCCACCTTCCCTCCGGAACGGTTTCATTCAGAGCCTTCCTTGGATGGGACGGTTCACGCACTGGAGGAACTGTAGTGTCAAAGAGAGTTGAGGTACCTCCTGTACCCACGGAGGTGATTCAGGGTGGTTAACATGACCCGGTTGGCAGTGCGGTAAGTCTTTTTCATCGGTTCCATATTTTTTTTTCAATAGTTCAACTTTTCTTTTTGTCGGGACGCATTTTTTTTCTCACTACGTGGTGAGGAAGTTCCTCTTCTCAGGATTTAGTGTTTGGGTATGGTTTTGTGGGGTCGTTAGTGCTTTTGATTTTCTGGTTAAAAAAAGAAGTTCAAGTCTTTAACTTCAAGGACGAAATCGCACAGATGGGCAGTGGCCAACTTTTGGGCTCCACTGGGGTCTTCTCAGAAGGGTCCTCGTCACGTTCCCTTTTATTTCTATTATTTTCCCTCTCTTTGGTTTTAGTTCAGTTTTATTTGTACCCCTTATGACTTCGATCAGCTTCAGCTCGTCTTTTTACTTCGTCTCGTTCGCGTTCCCTTCTTCTTTCGTCCATCGGGTTTTCGATTCTCACATGCGCGCACGATATCGCCGTGCGCCCGACGGCTACGAGTTCTCGATCGTCATCGATAAATTTCGTGAGACAACTGTATCATCAGGGTATTTTTTTTATACTTCATTCGGTTCGGCAATACGAGACTTGAGCTTGCGAGTAATGCTGTTTCGGGAGTTGTTGGATTGATATTTCGCGAGCACTTCTGTACATGACCATTCAATTAAGTGACCAATAATTATGATATCACGCGATGGGACTTATCTCTGATTTTTTCATTAAAAAGTTTAAAGAATTTAGTGATTGACTAATGCAGGGTAATGTTTCTCTAATTATTTTCATATTGATTGAATTTTTACTGGTGTCATCCAATTACTACAATATTTCGTTAATTACAGATTCGTCGCAACCGTGGTCTGCCTGTCCGTAGTCGTCACAGGGGTAGGTACAACTTTAAAATCCTGGAATTACAGTTCCCTTGAAATCTTAAATGGTCGACCCTAGAGAAATCCCAACACAAAGGGAGCGACATGAAGCACGAAATGGGGTTAATCGTCTAAAAGTCTCATATCTTTATTTTTACTCGAATCAGCCGTCGACGTAACTGATGCGCGTCTGCATCTTCCTCACAACTCCGCCGTTTCTTCATCTCCTCTATTTAATCTCCCTCCATTTACCACTTCTCCTGGTACTCCCCTTCCAAACAAACACAACCCAATCAGATTATTATTTTCGTGCACTCGTTAATTCTTCAGCTGGTGTCAACGCACACGCCTGCGGTAATTCAAAAGCACGCCAACTTTCACTTGTGATTTATCTATCAATCGCCCTTTTCTCATCGAATTCAAAATTAATTGTTTCAATTCCCATTAAATTCCGAATGATTACACACGAAAAACGAGAATACGCAGATAGATTTTTCATTTCAGAACAGATTTTTTCGTTCTACACGATTTTAGATAAATTCAATGAGAAGAGTAATTTTCAGTAATTAGTGATGGAATTGTAATGGAAGGTTTATTTTTATCGGGTCGGGGGCTTTTATGTACTGATGAACCTTGGTGACTTGTTTAATTTACATTTCTCGGTAGAAGGGGGAAGAGGATGAAAAAAAAGATGAGATTTTTGGGGGGATGAGCTCAGTCGGTCTGGGATGACTGGAATACATAAGTGCGGATGATCACCAGGCGATTGAGACACACCGCGGTCCATGGCCGTTTAACTTAATACCCTCTGATTACAGTCCTTATTGCATGGTATGAACTTTGAGCACGTGGGACAGACATCACTCTTTCGCATAACGCGTGTCCGTGCATTTCGTACAAGCGTTTACCTGTTAGACGTCATTCAAAAATTCCAAATCCGGAAATACTGGAGAACACTTTCCTTTTCGAAATTTTAGATGCAATATTCTGTCCTGCCAACAGTTTGAAGTATTGAAATTTGAAAAAGTTTAATTCATCGCGAAATAATGAATCTGCGGGGGGATCCCATTTTTGGAAGGAACTTTCGCGTTTTTAATATGGAATTCTATTGCGTTATCAATTTATTGAATTCCGGATTTCTATAAATTTTTGTAGAATGACGAAATGGAAATTGAAAAAAAAAAATAATCCTTAGTTTCTGCCGTTGGATGTCGGTTTGTTTTCAATGACTTCATCACGATCCTCAAAAAATATGAATGAAAGCGGAAGAGAGTTTGGACTCACCTAAAACTCCCTTTCGTTCACCCAATTTACCTGTTTGGTTTTTTAACAGAAAGTTATCAGTTTTATCCGCATGTGCCCATGAATAGCTGCTCCGAGTCCCCCCAAGCAACACACATAATGGCAGTTCACTAACACAATTGCACTTTCAATGCACCAACGCGTGGGATTTAAAATACCAGGACAGAAGTCGTGGTGTTTGCCATGTGGATACCAGACGCGTTTTCCAATCTCCTCGTGCAGCATTTTTGCTTCTCTCATTTTTCTCCTCATCGTTTTGCTTTATTTTTTTTCCTTTGAACCGGCGTGACGAGGAAGGGCGGTACTTCTTGCAATTCCTCTCGCTCGTATCCACCGCATCCTACTACAGAGTCTTCCAGTCGGAAGTGTTTCCTTTTAAGATCATAACCAGGTGATGGTTATAAATAAAAAAAATCTAGTGATGGTCAAGCGCATCATCTCAACTTGAGGATTACAATTTGTTTGTGGAAAGAGGGAACAGGTGAAGTGACCCAACAGAAATTTCAAGTACATGCTTTTTTTTGCTTGCATTAATAACAATTGTTTTTGATGAGTGGAAAAAGTACTTGTACTCAGTGCCGTGGGGCTGAGGAAAGAAGTAAAATATGCACTTGCTTCGAAGTCACAAAGTAAATGGATGCAATACTCTGCTCGTAGTACATTTAAGTCATTTTTAAAAGTGATTATGGAGTGATAAAAGCACTTTTTCCCGTACTTTTTATAATTGATCAACAGATTGTTAAAACTCTTCACACGTGAACTGCCCTCGCGCACCATTTGATACTGGTGAATTTTTTGTTATAATAATTTTCGTAATTTGCAATAATTATCGATTTATTTCTTTTTTCACTATTGAAAGCCTCTCGCCTGGACTCTTGACTCATTTTTAATTAGGAATTAATGAAAAGCGAATATGTAATACATGGAGAGAAATTTGCATTCTTAATTGAGGAGAATGCAGACAGCATTTAGACGAATACGATAAAGTGTTGGAGCAGCAAGTGGCGTTCCATGTTTATCAACAAATTGAGCTGGTCTTCATCTGGGCAATGAAGACAGAATGTTTTCCATGGGCTTTCACCCAATATTTCGCGAGATTGCGTGGAATTAATTTAGATTGATCCGATTTCCGCGGTTATAACAGATCGCGTGGGACATTATTGGCGAGACACTCGTTCGCCCACTTGACTTTTTATGGCGTTTGTCACACGCACGTGTTAATATTGTTATGAGGTTTATGTTGTTCCATCCACACTGCAGTGTGACTCATTTGTAAAAATAGTTTATTACCGATTTTTGTTGGATTTGGGGTCGAGGTGAAGAGTTGCATTGTCGTGGGCAATCAGATTTATTCATCAAGTGATTGTCTGAATCAATAATTATTGATCATTTGGGGCAGTAGAAAGGAGTAATTAATTCAGGTGTGAGCGACGAAGGGAACATCTTAGGATTCCATTTTTCAGAGATTAATATCTTTAATTTATGCAGCAATTAAAGCGTGGAGTTATCTTCAGGGTTCTTTGTAATTTCATTCAGCTCTTGGTCATAAAAGTCTTCATCTAATTGAAGTTAAATGAATCTCGTATTTTTTTGTCGTCAATTAAAGAGGAGTAGGTACAACATTGTGAGGAGCATCCATAGCTCCATTGCGTAATGTCGTTAACTTCGCGGTAAAATGGCGAGGAGACAACGATAAAAGGGACAATTCTTGAACCGTCACGAGCAGATATCTCGTATCTAAAATGCCAGAACTAGGTTAACGCGCAGCAACAATAAAATCTCACCATTTTTGTCAAAAAATTGTCAACCCGTAATAGCATAAAAAAACAGTTTATACATTCATATAAACGCTCAGTTATTCTCAGGGTATAAATTCCATTGACGATGTTCTGCCCTTCATTACTATTATTTTTACAATAAATATATATTTTATCACCTTCAAATCTGCATTTTTTGATAATCAAGTAATTATATCGATAATAAATGACTCGTTCTAGTTAAGAGGTAAAAATCCAAGAATATTTCTCACGAAAACGCGGAGAATTTAGTGGCAGGACACCGGAAAAAGTCTCACAATAAAAACTACTCCACCGAACACCAAAGATTACAGTTCCGAGGACTTGGAGGGACTGATAGGAAAACGCACCCTGCGTCATCTTCTATTCGCATAAATCTGGTGAAGCACGATAATGCTCACAAAAACTAACAAGGAAATAAGTAATAACTCTGTTGGCGCCAGTATTTTTTCCTACCATTAAAATAGAAATGAGAACTCTCTCTTTTATCTCCCTTTATCACCTGACAAGAAATAATATCCCGAATTTTTTAAAAAATCGTTTGATATCGGGAAAAAATACTGCATACGTATTTTTTTTTGATCTCCTGTTGTGAATTCTACCTACTGAGGCAAGACTATTTGAACCGAGTTTACTTCAACATCTTTTTTTTCCCGTGAATGGATAAAATGACTGGAAGATTTTCATTGGACTATTTCAGAGGGGGATAAAATGGTATTTCGCTCTTAAGCAACAGTCGCGTTAAGTTCACTTTGGCAATTCCGAGGAATGGGTCGAGTCCGGGAGTGAGATAACCGATTCATGCTCTAGATTTTCCTCATCGTCTCATTTATCCATCCCTTACGTCATCTTACGCATTTGGATTATGCAAGGTCGAGACCTTCCCCCCGATTAACCGCGCAATCGTTGACAATAAGTGGATGAAACAGAACATGGGGAATACATAAGATTCCTTGTTACTTCATAATTTAGGGAATAACATTATCAAATTAATTTGAATATTAATATGAAGGTAAATAAATTTGATGATTTCCTTTGAAAAAAAATTGAAGCATCCAATTTTACAATTCACTAATTGTTTTTTTTGAATTGAGACCACCGGGTGAATGATTTTTGAAAATTTCCAAATTCGGCGTAAACAAATGGCGAATAAAAAAACTGAATAGATTGAGTGGTTTCATTTAAAAAATCACAGTAACTGTTTTAAAAATAGTTGGCATTGCCTCAAGTCATTCTTGATTCATCAAAAATCATCTACTCCTCAATTTCCTGTTTCTGATTTATTAGACCGATTGATCTACTTGAACTCGACGCGATGAAATTATTGATAAAATTCCCATGAAATTATTTCTGTAATTGAAAAAAAAATTGCTCCATCGACTCATGAATCTCAGTTCACTTGAGATTCATTGAGCAGATGATAAAACTCATCCACCGGAGGCAAAGAGGCGTAAAGGTCTTCCCCTTCCATCGTAAATTGAAAATACCAGTGATGATGATTATCGTCGGAAAATAAAACCATAAAACTTGGATACTCGCAATTATCCCACTGAGCAGTCCTCCTATCAATGCATTTTAATACTCATCACGACATCATCCCCATCATTGACTGTGAACATAAATTTAACCGCTTTTGTTATTCAAAACATTCAATGGTACGAGCTGAACGCTCAAGCGAGAAGTTATTGTAGAATTGATAACGTCTATTTCTATCATTTGCACTTCCTGTCAGAACTTGAATGCATCTCCCAAGTGTATCACCACTTGCACTCTGACTGTGAAAACGTTATACTTGTACAAACACATTTATTACTATGCAATATTTAATGATAAAACCTATAGAATATTGTTAATTGTTTCGGGAATACACTGAGATGTAAAGATCGACGATGGTCTCATCATTCTCATCAGAATTCCATATCCCGATGGAGATATCCTTCATGAAAATGCCAAATAGTCCTGTCAACACTTCTGACACATACAGGCTCGAGTGAATATTAAATTAGTGGATAAATGATAAAATTAGATATGTAAATTTTCCAGTTCTGTTAAATATCGGTTGACCTGAAACCGAAACTATTGATTGGATATTTTCACCGTAAGTCATGAATTAAGAAAAATTTGAATGGAGAAATTATGATCGCGTTTTTATAGAATTAATATGAATTCAATATGTATGTGTGTACGTTTTTATAATGATTAATTAAAACCATGTGTGTTGTTGATTGGAGAATTTTTTGCACTGAGTTTCGTCTGGCGTAATGACTCATTGAGACTATTATTTTCTTCAACTCAATCGATATTTTTATCTTTCTCAGGAAAGTAACACCACAGCATGGATACGAAGTGGAAGAGTTCGTGGTGTGAGAGATACAATTGACAAAGACCGAGGGGATATTGCGTCTGAAGGTGGAGAAACTGCGCCGAGTACTTGGGGCGAAGGAGGTATACTTCAGGACCTAAATAATACGACGTAGATTGATGATTCTGTAATGAAAAATGCTAGAAAAATACGTTTCAAGTATATTGAAAATCCCTCAACATAATGCGAAATTAATTTACAATTAGATTTTCTTTGATTCAAAGCTGATATCCAGTTTTGATGTAATTCTTCAGGATTGATTAAAATCGTGATTAAGCGGAGATGAGCCAAAATCTCTCGCCAGACGTTTTAGATTGAAAATTATTAAGGCGACTGGAATTGTATCGATTTTACACACCGTCTATTAATTAAATTTTCATTCACCCCAATTCTCCCACATCCCTGAATGACAGGTTGATAAAACCCGCTGATGTAACTAACGAAAAAAATTAATTGGATTTTATTGCTGAGTAGATACTGATAATATCGAGGTCACAATTATTGAATTAAAAAATCCATTTGTACTTGTTCACATCAATTTCGAGTGATCAATGATAAAAATGTTATCATGGTGAAACTTTCCTCTGAGTGGAAAAATGATAGAACACACAATCGCGATATTTTGTTAATTGATGATTTCATTTGAAGCGGAAACATTTCGAAGGGTAATTGACGTATTACCGTGATGAATGCACCTCGATGAAGTAAATGAAAACCCGATATTCTCGTGTTCAGGAAATGGTTTTCTTCCAAAAAAATCCTACCGTTTCCCTTCCGCGCACCGTTTACAATCGGGGTGGAGCACCGTTAATTGGTGGTTCAATGAATTGTTTTAATTTTTTTAATTGGCCAATGGTTCGATTACAGAATCATATGAAGATTCCTTGAGAGATCCATACAGAGGACGATCTGAGCACAATCAGAGTCACTCCTACGATCCTTACAACAGAGGAGGCCCTGGATATGGCTTTGAGAACACCCAGGACCGAACTCGTTATGATGGGAATCGCGGAGGAGAATCTGGACAATTCCACGGGGGTCAATCCGGTTATGGTAATGAAGGAGGGCAGACCTGGAGTGGCCAGGGTGGACAGACTGGCTACGGAAGCTCTTACGATCAGCGGGGTAGAGATGGTTACGATCAGCGGGGTAGAGATGGTTACGATCAGCGTGGAAGGGATGGTTATGATCAGCGTGGAAGGGATGGTTATGATCAGCGTGGACGGGATGGTTATGATCAGGGAAGAAGGGATGGCCAGGGAGGGATCGGTCAAGGGTCAGAGGGCAGATCAGAATCAGGTTACGGTCAGTATCCTGACAGCTATCAGGTGTACCCAGTACCTGGTGACAGGACTTCAAAGAACTGTACAGGCTCTGGCTGCTGTGCTCCTAAGTGTTTCGCTGAGAAGGGCTCGAGAGGACCCCCTGGAATCATTGGACCTGCTGGACCCAAAGGTCAGATTGGTTTCCCTGGAGCCGAGGGCTTGCTAGGACCCAAAGGAGAGAAGGGTGATCCTGGTCCACAAGGTCCTATTGGAATAAAGGGTGACAGAGTGAGTATTTTTGAACAGAAACGATTATTAAAATTAAATCATGGTGTTAGAGATAAACATTCCAATATTATTTCACGAATTAAAATAATTTTCTTCAAATTACTAATTTCAAATATGTCTGTTATGTTATTTTAGGGTCCGATGGGTTTCCCTGGATTCCCAGGAATTGCTGGTGTGCCGGGTGTGCAAGGATATCCTGGTGCACCGGGTATGCCTGGGAGAGATGGATGCAATGGCACTGACGTGAGTAAAACTCATTCATGAGTGATTAGACAATTCCGAGCGACAATGGATTGTACTGAATGATTCTGAATAACTTTGATAGGGTGAACCTGGACGCCCTGGAGTTTCTGGAGAGCCTGGACCTCGAGGTTACAGAGGTGGTACAGGGCCGAAGGGTGAGAAGGGTGAAGCAGCTTTCGCAGGGCGCTATCCAGTTGGACAAAAGGGTGAACCTGGTCTCGATGGTGTGAGAGGACCACCCGGTCAACCTGGACCCCAAGGACCTCGTGGTTTCCCAGGGCCTAAGGGTGACCACGGGCCCTATGTGAGTATTTCTCATTATTTTTGTCAATCATCATAGATTTGAGATCAAGTTCTTTACATTTTTTAAATTCATAATGAGTTTGTTTCTGATTCATAATGAAAAGAATGAAAAATATTTGAAAATATTAGGGTGCCCCAGGAGCCCCGGGACCTAAAGGAGAAAAAGGTAACATGGGGCTGGGTTTCGAAGGATTGAGAGGAGAGAAGGGCTTGAAGGGAGAGCCAGGACCCCCGGGTAGGGAGCCAGAATATCCACCATTCTCGGGCACAACGAGCTCAGTTGGGCCAACTGGTGAACCTGGACAGAGAGGAGACAAGGTAAGTGAATAAGGGCGCCCCTTCTCGAAAGGGCCACAGTGATGTAGTTATGAATTTATTTCATCCTCAGGGAGATCAAGGATTCGATGGGCCTAAAGGAGAAATTGGATTCCCCGGAGACGCCGGAATACCGGGTACCCACGGTGGCAAGGGAGAGAAGGGTCTTCCTGGAGCTCCAGGAATTCGAGTGAGTATCATTTCTTTAATGAGTATCTTCCAATAATAAGAGCGATGAATACCTGTGAAATTTCTCATGATAAAAATAAACATTTAGCATTGAATGATGATAAATTGCTTTAGGGAAGAGATGGCTTTTCTGGCCCTCCAGGACCCCCAGGACGTAAGGGAGATCGTGGTATCGATGGATTGAATGGATTGCCGGGTAGACCTGGACAAAAAGGAGATCCTGGGCTCGATGGACCTAGTGGTGTCACTGGTCTGCGTGGACCGCCCGGACCTCCAGGAGTGAGTAAATATATATTCATACCCTGGGAAATTCAAAAGAATTTGGAGGTTCCGATGCGATAAAAAATATGAAGAGAATCAATATTATAGTCAGTGAAGGAGTAAAATTTTTTTGAGTGGCAATTCCATGATGGGATGATTTATTCAATTATATTTGGAATTTCCAGGGTGGAAAAGGACAGCCTGGACCACCTGGCCCGATTGGACCTAGAGGATTTCCTGGTCCCGTGGGACCGCGAGGCTCAGATGGTTATCCTGGCGAGCCCGGGCCACGGGGACCTATCGGTTTAACTGGTGGACCAGGTTTAGCTGGTATTCCTGGCGCTGAAGGAGCTCCTGGTGATAAAGGTATGAATCATCCTGATGTCCATTATCGCAGTTTTCGGGGAGCTAGTGGTCTTTGATACAATTTCCTATTGTGACAATTTTTTACGTTATCAGGCCTAAAAGGAGAGCCTGGATTGACCGGATTTCCCGGAGAAGGTGGACCTAGGGGATTCGATGGGCCTCCAGGGCCTGCTGGGCCACGAGGACCTCAAGGAGATAAAGGATTCTCGATAATTGTGAGTTTCAGTTGGTGGAAAATTAGAGGTCATTTTTATTGCAAAAATGGTTTCGTACGTTTCAATTCAAAAGCAATTCGAAATTTCCTTTCGTCTCGAAAAATGATTTTATATTTAAAAACAAACTGGTAAACAATCGAATTGTAAAGGATTATATATTATTATCTTGAAATGCGATATGCTAATTTGTTTTTAAATAATTATCAATGATGATATTATAGGGTCCAAAAGGAATGGATGGTGCTCCCGGTTTAGATGGTGCAAAGGGTCAAAAAGGAGAACGTGGTTATGTCGGAGTTCGTGGACGACCAGGGGACTCCCTGGACGGTATTCCTGGTGCTCCCGGAGTTCCAGGTTTGCCTGGAGAAGCTGGAATTGCCGGTAGAGATGGAACGCCTGGATTTCCAGGTGAACCCGGTGAAAAGGGAGACATCGGGGGTCGATGCTCAGACTGTGTTCCTGGGTATCCTGGGACAAAGGGTGACCGTGGTTTTGACGGGACACCTGGACTGGCCGGACCTAGAGGGCCACCTGGAGAAAGGGGATACCCAGGAGAAGCTGGGGCTGATGGAATGCCTGGACAAATCGGACCTCCTGGGCCTCCTGGAAAGGACGGAATCAATGGATTTCCTGGAGCCCCAGGTGAACCTGGTGCGTCTGCATTTATCACTGAGAGTATGTTGAAAATGGAGAAGGGAGATAAGGGGCTGCGTGGAGAGCCTGGAAGACCTGGGCCACCAGGACCTGAGGGACCGATTGGCGAGAAGGGAAGACCTGGATTTGAGGGATTCCCTGGTCTCAAAGGACAGCCGGTATGAGACTATTATACTTCATGCATTATCCTTGTTAATTTTTCTTCTCTATATCATCCTCATTTCATCAAAACTCTTCACTTGAATGAAAATTTACGTTTTTTTTAATTGAGGGAAATTATTATCGCTTTTCAATGAATATCTATCTATAGGGTGATCGGGGATTCCCAGGCCAAGAGGGAATCCCTGGTAGACCTGGAATACCTGGACGTAAAGGAGACAAGGGAACGAGTATCAAGGGTGAACCGGGTGTATCTGGGCGGGATGGGTATACAGGACCGAAGGGAGATCCGGGCCCTTACGGTGACAAAGGAGAGCCAGGCACGATTAATTCTCCCATTTCATTGCCATTTATATTTGACAGATAAATACATTTAGACATTTGATCATATTTATTTTTGGGTTAATTTTAGGACAATGTCCACCCATAAATTACGAAGAAGGCTTTAAGGGAGATCGTGGAGCTCCTGGAGAGAAGGGAGAACCAGGGCCTCCTGGTCGTGATGGACTGCCAGGAGACAAAGGTCTTCAAGGACTTTCAGTAAGTCAATTTTTTCCGCATGAGTGGAGTCAACGTACCTCAGAAATTCATGAGATGTAAATCTATTTTTCTTTTAGGGATTAACAGGGCCACTGGGACCAATTGGTGCTCCAGGACCAGTCGGTCCTCGAGGATTGCCAGGACCTCGTGGTGACAAAGGAGACATTGGACCCATGGGATTCCCCGGTGAGCCTGGAAGGGACGGCCCGAGGGGATTCCCAGGAATACCAGCGCCGAAGGGAGAGAAGGGAGAACCTGGATTGTCCATGAAGGGAAGTCAAGGATTAACTGGGCCACCGGGTGAGAAGGGAGAACGAGGTTTGCCAGGACCACCAGGAAAGGAAGGACCTGCTGGATACTCAGGATTACCTGGATTCGCTGGAGAGAAAGGTTTGGATATATATTGCATTTATGAATGCCGTGAAAGTCCACGCATAAAAAAAATCTATTGGTATTCTATACGATTTTTTCTTAATTTCGTTAGAATTTTTATTCGGATACTATTGAGCAATTCTATTGGATTTTTGAAAAGTATTATTATTGTTATTTAATACGTCATATTATTTTTAATAAAGACCGTGAAATTTTTTTTCGAGAGATTTTCCAACTTGTCGCACTGATATCGATTTCACTTCTCACAATTTTACAACGCAACTTTCTCACTGAGTTTAATAACTTACCACTCTTTGAATTCAGGTGATATTGGTAGCCCTGGAATCAACGGGCTCCCAGGTGCCCCAGGAGAAAAAGGAGATACTGGATTGATAGGACCCCCTGGACCACCAGGTGTATCAGGTTTTTCAGGCGTTGATGGACCCAAGGGTGAGCCCGGTTTGCCTGGAGAACCTGGACGCGCTGGTTTCCCTGGGTTCCCGGGTGTCAAAGGAGATAGGGGCGAGCCTGGTATCGATGGCCCGAAGGGATATCCTGGGCGCAGAGGAATCCCCGGAGTCGCTGGACGACCTGGGCTGGAAGGACCACTGGGACCAAAGGTAAAAAATTCTCATTGCAAAGAAAAAATGATTTCAGAATATTAATAAAATAAAAAACCACTGCATTTAGGAGTTTTTCATAAATATTATTTGAAGTAAAAATTGATTGTACTTCAATTTTAGGGCGAACCTGGTGAGAAAGGAGCGGCAGGCTTTCCAGGCCTTCCAGGAATGGAAGGTAAGCCTGGAAGACCAGGATTTGAAGGACCCAAAGGTGATCGTGGCTTTGATGGTGCCCCTGGCTTACCTGGACCAATAGGATTGGAGGGATCTAAAGGCGATCGTGGTTCACCTGGATTCCCCGGGCGTAAAGGAGAGGCCGGCAGTGTGTCTGACAAAGGGCAGAAGGGTGAGCCAGGTATGCCTGGAATCCGTGGACCAATTGGTGCTCCAGGTAGAGACGGTATTGACGGAGAGAAGGGAGAGGCTGGACGACCTGGTTTCGCTCGTGATGGGCTGCCGGGGCTGAAGGGTGAACCTGGTGAACGTGGACTCGATGGATTACCTGGATTGCAAGGACCCAAGGGAGGCACTGGGGTACAAGGCTTCAATGGACTTAAAGGCGACAAAGGTTTCCCTGGACCTTACGGCGAACCCGGTAAACCGGGATTGGATGGAATGCCTGGTGAACCTGGGGAAATTGGACCACAGGGACCGCCCGGATTCCCGGGAATTAATGGGGAAATTGGACAGCCTGGGCGGCCGGGGTTGGACGGGGTTAAGGGAGACGCTGGACCTCAGGGATTGGATGGATTGCCTGGAGTTCCTGGACCATTTGGCGAGAAGGGAGATAGGGGCCTTCCGGGACCAACGGTTAATATTAAGGGTGAGAAGGGAGAACCTGGATTACCCGGAATACACGGATCGGATGGTGAGAAGGGAGATCGCGGATTTGAAGGACAAGCCGGGTTCGATGGTGTCAAGGGAGACAGAGGGGCGCCTGGACCCATGGGCAATCCTGGAGCACCTGGTGCACCCGGACCTAAAGGTGGGTTTTTCATTATGATCCTTTTTTCTTATGTGAGTGATAGTGTACAGTCGTGATATGACGATTGTGTTTACATTCCTCGGCTTCGACTCAGACTCTAATCTCACAATCGCCAGAAAAGTTTTCAACGGCCGAGTGACGAATGATATTTTTTATCATTCAGTCCGTGAGTCCAAAACTAATAGAATGAGAATCCAATACAATAGCGTCTAGCGAATTCACAAGATTTTTCTCTGGAATCTTTTTCATACCTGTTATTCTGAGAGTTGATGTTGCGCAGGGGTATACTCGAGAAATTACAGACCTCCATTTATCAAGTGCTCGGATGATCCATTTGTTGAGAAAGAGGATTAAATTGTTCTTGGCCTGCAGCGTTATTGCTTAAGGAGAAATATCGAGAAGCCGATAATTTTAAAGTTTCAATCTAAATACAATCCTTTTGGAAGGAGGAAATTGAAATAAAAAGCTCATTATCCACTTCACTTTTTCATTTTTCCTCGGAAGTAATCTAGACGTTTCCACGAACGAAGGAACCATCACTCGACTCGAGCGTTATTTAATTCTTATATCAGAGAAGACTTCTAACGAGCGTTTCAATTTAGTACTTCAAACATGCTTCACTTCAGTGAATCTTCCCTGTCGTTGACTTTTTATTATTTTTGTTCAAGACGAGTAAACTTCACTAAAGTTTCTACAATGTCAATAAAATTACGCTCGTTCTCGAGGTAGATTATCTGTTAATTGGGTTATTCTCATGAATGCCGGCGATTTCTATCTGACGTTCTTATTTCTTCAGGGGACCATGGACCTACCGGTGCTCCTGGTGGCCCAGGCCAAACGGTGAAGGGTGAGAAGGGTCTTCCAGGACTCCTCGGCAAGCATGGACGGGATGGTTTCCCTGGAATTCCTGGGGAGAAAGGAGAAGTGGGTTTCCCAGGTCTGCCAGGACCGAAGGGAGACGCTGGACCATGGGGACCACCTGGCCTTCAAGGCGAAAAGGGTGAATCCGGTCCCATTGGTCCAGAAGGACCACCAGGACGCAGTGGAGATCCAGGATTCGAAGGCGCTCCTGGACTTCCTGGAGAAAGAGGACCAAAGGGAGATCAGGGGCCACCTGGATTGTTTGGAGGTGTTGGACAGAAGGGAGATCGTGGCCTCTCAGGTAAATTTTAATGAGCCGCTATGAAAATTCAAACATAGAAAAAAAGAGTCTTTTATTTCATTTCCAGAATTCTTTCGATGCGATTAAATATTCTTGCGAAATGTAGGGGAAATAAAAATAAATCGATGAATCGACGAAATTATACAAAAAATTCGGTTCCATGAATTTTTCTTTTGATTCGTGTAGGTCCACCCGGTTTGGATGGAATACCTGGTGAAAAGGGCGATAAAGGATTCGACGGTATACCTGGTGCACCAGGTTTCCCGGGAGAGAAAGGAGATCAAGGATACCCTGGTCCAGCCGGATTGACAGGAGCTACTGGCTACGTTGGCGTTAAGGGAGACAAGGGTGACGAGTGTGTCGAGCCTCCGATGGGACCAAAAGGAGATCGTGGATATCCAGGTGACAATTTAATAATTAATTTTTTCTTACCAGTTCTTACCCTTTTCCTATTTTTTTCCTAAAATTCACGTGCAGCTTTAAAGAAAATCGCGATACCATTAATTATTTGATGAATTTCATTCAGATGATTTGCATAGTACGAGATGTTAAACATGATGCGATTTGATTATCAATGTGTTTGTGCACACGCGGGTTGTTATGCTTAGCGATCTTTTCGATACGCTGAACCTTGTCAATGCAGAATCTAGTTCAACTCGACATTAGATATCGCTTCGGTTAATTGGTTTGCATCAACGACGAAGAAACAATGCACCCTGAGAGCTCAGACGCTTTGCGTTTGATTCGCG
>NW_011887744.1:2228501-2232058 GCF_000806365.1 Fopius arisanus | reverse complement strand
GGAGGGCCAGTCGGTCCCCCGGGACTGCCAGGGCTCCAAGGGCCTTCGGGAATTCCAGGACCTCGAGGAGAGCCGGGTGCTCACTGCGAACAGGCTGCTGACTATCTGACTGGTATTCTCCTTGTGAGACACAGTCAGAGTCAGAGTGTACCCGTCTGTGAACCTGGTCACATTAAATTGTGGGAGGGTTACAGTCTCCTGTACACAGACGGTGACGAGAGGGCACATTCTCAAGATCTAGGTAAACATAATCATAGCATCCTCTCAACAGGAACATCACCGTTGGATCAATACCATGACTTTTCAAATAATTTTCACGTATTCAAAACCACAAGTCACATATTTTCACTCGATAAACGATTTTTGTCATATGATTTCAATTTTTATCACAGCTCAGAGAATTTTGATATAGCTAATCGAATTTCTTGTCGAAATATTTGCAAATGAATTCCCCAATTTCACTGTTAACATTTCGTGTAAACAGGCTATGCCGGCTCGTGTGTAAGGAAATTTTCGACAATGCCTTTCCTATTCTGCGATGTCAACAACGTGTGCCATTACGCCAGCCGAAATGATCGCTCTTATTGGTTGTCTACCAATAGTCCAATACCGATGATGCCAGTGGAAGAAGCAGGCATCGAGGAGTACATCTCCAGGTACGTTATCGTTTCAATCTTCAATAGGGGAATGTAAACCTTTATCTCAAGGAAATAATGATATCGATAATCTTCCAGTAATTTTCTTACTCCTCTCATATTACTTGAACATTTATTCCACGTCGTGGTGCTCATTAATACGGGGGTATCATTTTTTCTACGTAAGGGAGAGAGTCGAGGCATTTCATCGTAAAAGATATCCTGGGGCAAAAATGTGCCGGGGAAGTATCCTGGGGTCAATGAAAGTTTATTATCTCAACTCAAAAGAGAGAGAGCTAACGACGCTCATATTTTATCAAAAAGAGAGACCACAATCAACTCATCAACCTGAAATAACTCATGGCTCTGCAAGTCCCAACTCAATTACCTCACAATTACATTTGCCATTCAACATCTGTTGACAGATGCGTCGTTTGTGAAGTACCAGCCAATGTTCTAGCAGTTCACAGTCAATCGCTGGTTATTCCGGATTGTCCTCCTCAGTGGTCCGGTCTGTGGATAGGCTACAGTTTCGTTATGGTAAGAAATATTGAAAAACGCTACGTGTCTAAATCCCTTCAGAGAGAAAAAAAAATTCATGAGTGTAGTATCTCCTTTCGCTACTGAATTACTACCTGTTACTGCAAGTATTACTGGAAATTTTGATAGCGATTGGACAGAGCGACGATGTAGTGGAAACGTTAAATCACCTTTGCGTCTTAATCTCCGCCCCTCAATCTCATTGCTCGTTCGACTTGAGCTATTACCTTCATATCATTTTATTCCATTAACTCGGTTCTTTTTTTCTTTTTCTTTCCCTTCTCCTTAGCACACCGGCGCCGGTTCTCAGGGTGGCGGGCAGTCACTATCAAGCCCGGGCTCCTGTCTGGAAGATTTCCGTGCAACGCCCTTCATCGAGTGCAACGGTGCGAAAGGACACTGCCACTACTACGCGAATGAATTCAGCTTCTGGATGGCAACGATCGAAGACAGACAGCAATTCCAGAGGCCCGAAAAGCAAACACTCAAAGCTGGTAACCTAAGAGGCCGAATAAGTCGATGCCAAGTTTGTATAAAGAATACGTAAGACAATATGACACAGCAATTATCGTAAAACAATTTGATATTTCTACTCTTCTTCCATAAATTTTTATATTGAAAAATGTCATGTATGAATTCTCAGCGAATGAGAATAATCCTGGTAGTGGGTTAATAATAATTGAGGGCTTGAGTGGATCAAGAAACTCACTCGAGACAACAATATTTTCTATTTCGTCTGCTATTCTTTATCCAGTGCTTTTGTAGCATATCTGTTAGCCAAGTAACCCAATGTTTTCCTCGGCTTTGAAAGGAGCTCCACCGAGACTCAATTTTCAATACTCACGTCGTCGATTCTACTCCAGTGAGTTCATCTTTTTCCTCTTCAACTCACTCCTCGTTAACCCATTCCACTTTTATCTCAACTTTGCGAAAAACAGAATGAAAACTTGGTCCTTCACTCATCTCACTACTTTATCCTCTCCTGTCTTGTTTTCTCCACCTTACATTTTTATAACTATACCACTAAGTGCCTAGCAATACTACTTAGCATGTAAAATAATATATATTTATATCGTTAAATTTGTACGAAGTCGATTAAAATGCACAAAATGAAGAAATATATGTTTTATTCAGACGATAAGGAAAATTTATATGGAGAAATAATGAATGAGGTCACTGCCGATATTCAATATGGCAATTTTACATATTGTATATTAATATAATGAGAAAATTTTAATGGACAGATTTGTAGCGCAGAATGTTCGCGTGAAGCCAAATATTTAAGTACATAGGTATTTTGCTACATAGCCAATAAAAATTATACCTCCACACATCTTGTTTTTTTTCCATCCTGACATTTATGGCAATTATTTCAAACAATTCTTCGTGGTCGGTTACTTTAAAATAATATTTTATTTAATTCAAATAATATTTCTGAATCTAAATTTCACTATCTCCCTTTGATTCAGAGAAATTCATCAAAAACTGGACTTAGAGAAGTCTGTTTTTGGCGGTCAACTATTAAATTTCAGCAAATTAGTTCAATGATTAACTTCATCGTAAGTAGATTCACCTGGGGTGGGTCAGCCTCGAGTCCATTAGCCCGAAGGTAATGGGGATTTAGTGCGGATACTCGTTCGATGTTTTCCAAAAAACGTCGAAGCGTTATCCAGAAACAATTGGCGATAATGAACGATTGGCAGTCTGATAATTATATAGTATTTTAAACATCAGCGAATGAAAAACAAAATGCTGAAACTACATCAAACGCTCATTTAAATTCACGTTCCAAAAAAATTTGATTGTCACTAATTAACTTAATTGGGAGTGATAATTTTTTCTTGGTTGATCTATTCATAAATTACTGATTACTGAATTTCAATTAGTGGCTGAACTTTCGTGAATAAAAATGCGATTTGGATTTTTGAAATTTAACAGGAAAATCATTAGAAGAAACGCCATTAGTACCTTCTCCATTTTCCTGTAATGTCCTTTTTCCTAAAAGGGTAGGACTAACAATAGTAATGGTATCGACTGCAGAGGCCGGTCGTTAACGAATAGAAGCTCATTAGAGCAAATGAAATTGCTTTCAGCCGAATAAACCAATTGCCGGGACAATTTGGCCCCCCGAATAATTCGAAAATGAGTGGAAACTATAGATTCATAATCGTTACGTTATGTTGATCAATGATTGTATTTTTTTTTGTCGGTGTATTAGCAGCACAATAAACGAGATTATTTGCGCAGTGAATAGCGCGATAACAATAATTACCATTTGAATTCTCGACTTATGCAGTTGATCACGAGCGACAAATATTGTTTGAATGCTAATTTATTGTGAACAAGGATATCTACTTGTGATTCTTCCACTGGTTTTTTTTT
>NW_011887744.1:2226378-2228491 GCF_000806365.1 Fopius arisanus | reverse complement strand
AAAATCATTAGAAGAAACGCCATTAGTACCTTCTCCATTTTCCTGTAATGTCCTTTTTCCTAAAAGGGTAGGACTAACAATAGTAATGGTATCGACTGCAGAGGCCGGTCGTTAACGAATAGAAGCTCATTAGAGCAAATGAAATTGCTTTCAGCCGAATAAACCAATTGCCGGGACAATTTGGCCCCCCGAATAATTCGAAAATGAGTGGAAACTATAGATTCATAATCGTTACGTTATGTTGATCAATGATTGTATTTTTTTTTGTCGGTGTATTAGCAGCACAATAAACGAGATTATTTGCGCAGTGAATAGCGCGATAACAATAATTACCATTTGAATTCTCGACTTATGCAGTTGATCACGAGCGACAAATATTGTTTGAATGCTAATTTATTGTGAACAAGGATATCTACTTGTGATTCTTCCACTGGTTTTTTTTTATCCTCTAGGCTCGGTGTTATATTTTTCAAGCGATCAATTTTTTCAATGGAATTTTATTCTTGTTTCTAATTGTACACACCTACTCGTTGCTCAGTTAAAACGAGTTTTTTTTTTCAATGAGAATGTTCAGGGATTTGCAGACACGCGATAATTATTTTCTACATCCAAGAGAAAATTCGGTGAATAGGAAAATTAACTCGGGGAAAAAAGGAAATTTTTAGGGATTTGGTAAACATTTTTTTAAGCGTAAAACGACTACTTGTTGGATTTCCAACTTTCTAGGATTTGTTACTCGTTTGAAATGAAGACCAGAACTATTACGTGAAAGTGTGAACCTACAGCTGCAAGTATCGGAAATAAGTTCAATTAAAAAAAAAGGTTGAAGTACTTCAGCGAAGCGGAAAAATGTCCATCCAGGACTTCACCTGAATTTTTTCGATAAAAAAAGATCTCCAAGTAAACTAAACCGATTCAATTCCATCACCGTATTATCCCGAGCCCCTAAACAATTTTAAAATATATTTTCTTCCACTAAAATGTCTGAAGTTTCACCTACGCAAAACCAGTCCCCCACAAAAAGCAAGAGACAAAAAAAAACCCGACGATATATCGTCCCACCCATCACCCAAAAAATATGACTCCATAGTGGAAACTTTTGCCGAGTTGAAAATCTTGTTTTCTTCGACTGTGTGTATACATTAGCATGCCGAAGAGATGGAAAGTAGACTCTCCTACATTGAACGAGCTGTCTCTACCAGAGAAGGATAAAGTCCACAACACAAGTAAAAACAGAACGGAATAAAATGACGAAACGAAAAGTGGTAATGGCCATACCGTTCAGACACACTAGCCGATTCTAAATATTTAATTAATCTATTTATGATCGCTTAAACCATTTTCATTGTGTCCGTTTTACCCCGGCATTCATTTATATAAATATATCATGATTATCATTATATTATATCAATATTGTTATCCATAAGTTTTCGATAAACCCAACAATTTCAAGTACTCGTAATTTTATAATTTAATATTTATCCCGAGGAATAAAAATGTATATAAATATATATATAAAAAAATAATAATTACACCGAAAAAATAAAGATTATTTTTCCTGCGCGCACTTATCACCGAAATTGATTAATGTTATTATTCTCACGTAATTTAATGATTATCTACGTCATCATCTGTTATTGTTTTCGTTGGTGTTATGGTAGATTGGAGAGATGAATCAGAAGATGGATCGGATGACTTTGAGATAATGTAGATGAGAGGAATTTGAATATTCTGGAAACTTCAAAGGAACATTTAAAACAGGTCTGACCGCATGATCACGACTGGGGCACGTTGGGGGCACGTCGGAGGTATGTCGGGAGGTACGTCGAGGGCCTCTCACTGGGTGTCGGATCGGTTTACCACCACCAGGTGATTTTCTATGTCGCGCCTCCAGAAGGAACGTATGGCAGCACTCGTACAAAATTCAGCTGGAAAAACCACATTCCACGCTTCATTCCTTAAACCCGGGAGTATTTACGTCAGAAATATTTTTCTGATATTTCGGCATTAATCATCATATTTTACGGGTAATTTTAAAAATTCTAGGAAAAATGGTATTTCCTTCTCCCTGGCTCAATTTTGTGGAAAAATTTCAGTTGAAATGCGTTTCAGA
>NW_011887744.1:2220403-2225858 GCF_000806365.1 Fopius arisanus | reverse complement strand
AATGATTTCTAAAATAAAATGGTTCGATAAAAGTTTCGATAGAAATAGATAGGATATAATTGCTTAAGTATTGAGATCCTGAAAATACAACGGAGATGAAAAAAGCGTGTGATAACATAAGACAACAATATGGGAACAATAATTTCTTGGGTATTGTATATTATAAATTAAATTTTAATAAAAGAATAATTAATATATCAATAATTTCCTGAGTAGTGGATATTATTTAAAACTAAATGGATAACATCGAAATTAAATTACTTCTGAGATCGTGACATGAAAAATTGATTAATTTTTATTAATTCATCAGAACGCTAAATCACCAGGTGTTTACCGATAGACGAACAACACCAGTAAAACCCGTTGATTACAAAGATTTTGTTGATCGAGGCCACGCTAGTATTTTCGAATTTCTAATTAATTATTAAAAAGAAGGTGTGGAAACTGACCGACCAATGGAACCGGTCCGTGATACGTCCCCTGTCCCCTCGTTTTTCCATTTCAAGTGTTCGCGCATCCTGGCAGCACTTTAGTTATTGAAAAACGATCGTAGCCCGAGTTGTGTTCAAAATTCAAAAGCCAAGATAATTCCAATTATCAGGAAAAGTTTTTTCTTCTGTCTCTGGAATCTGTGTTCAAATTTTTGAGGAGAGATATCAGGGGAGAAAATAAATATTGAAGAATACGATTTATATAAAAAAAAATGTCGAACATTGTGACAACTTCTCGTGACCGGTGGGATATTCGTGCCTCAGATATCGCCAGAAGGACCCACAATCCCATTAGATCCATCGTCGAGAACATCGTGGTCGAGCCGAATCCTAATAAGGAGCTCATAGCACTATCCATCGGTGAGTCTCTCCATAAACCCTTCCGCAATTCCAACTTATATAGCCAATAACTCGTAAGACTCCAGGTGATATCGTTATATAGTGGAGAATAGTCTCGGCTCATCCAATATCCTACGATCGATTGGCGAGACCCTGTAAAATCCATCATTTTTAGTTAATTAGTTTTATAAAAATTTGCAGCGTTCAATTTCCTTCGCTAAATTGGGGATGAGCTTGATTCCGTTGTAGTTATATTAATTATTCGCAGGTGATCCCACGATATTCGGCAACTTGAAACCCGCCAAGGAGATTATTGAAGCTGTGCAAGAGAGTGTTGCGTCACAGGCTTATAATGGATATGCACCCAGCACAGGTAAGACCATTGCTCCATCAGGACTAGTTATCACTAATCCTTTTATTGGGGTATCTATCAGGCCAAGATAAAAATTGTAACTTCTCCGAATTAGAGATAACATATACTTTGAAGAGCTCGCGATATTGTCTTTATATTTGAATAATATGGGACTATAATTATAATTATGTGTGAATATAATCATTATGGATCGTTAGTATTGATTAAATGAGTCGACTAATTTATAGTATTAAATAAAAAATACATCGCGTCGAGAATTGTTAGGAATTTTTTTCAATTCAGAATGGGAGAAATTTTGATTTGGGGAAGTCTTCTGAATTGAAGCGGAGGATTTTAATGATGGATTTGTTTTTTAGGGTATATGGAGGCACGGGAGGCAGTTGCGACATATAGTTCGAATGAATTCATCAATGTGGATCCTCAGGTGAAATAGATTTTTGATAAAGGCTTTTTTTTTAAGGGAGAATAATTTTCTTGGATATGATAAGAATGAGTAAAATGAAAAAAGCTGAAGGAGGGAAAAATGACGTACTGTAGCGGAATGTCACAGAGAATCCTTGAGAATTTCATAGTCACTCTTCACCAAACGCATGATAAAACGTATCTCCTTTTCTCCAGGACGTCATATTATGTAGCGGATGTTCCTGCGCCTTGGATTTATGCATCACGGTTCTGGCGCGAGAGGGTCAGAACATCCTGATACCTAGACCGGGTTTTTCAATATACCGAACATTGGCCGAGGGTTTGGGTGTATCAGTGAGATCCTACAACCTACTGGTACGTTAACAAAATGCAATACGGTGCCCTTCACCGAGAATTTCCAATTTACCAGTTCAATTCCACAAACCTCCTACGACGTGAATAACTCGAATTTTCCCAACAAAACGATGGCATCACAAAGCGCCCAATTGCCGTTGGTTTCCAACTCAAAATCCTATCAATTTTCCATTCAGCCGGAGCTCGCCTGGGAAATTGATCTTGATGACATGGCATCGCAAATTGATGAAAAAACTGCTGCTATTGTTATAAATAATCCATCGAATCCTTGTGGCTCGGTTTTCAGTCGCAATCATTTGCTTGACATACTCCAGGTCGCAGCTAGGTTTCATGTTCCCATCATTGCTGATGAAATTTATGAACACATGGTGAGTCACGCCAAGAATTTATTTTTCATATTAATTTTATACTAATTACGCGATTCAATCCAAAATTACGAAATTTTGGCATTATTTAGATTTGAATTATTAGTTCGATCTTTTCAATCGATATTGCCATTAAAAAAAATAAGAATCAGTGGACTTGCAGAGATTATTCCTGAATAATAATAAAATTGCGGATACGGGGATAACATTATCGGCAAAATGTTAATGCAAATATTAATGGATAAAAACGGATTTATTTTACCTCAGGTATTTCCAGGGAGAACTTACTACTCGTTAGCGTCACTATCGAATGAAGTTCCCATTCTCTCCTGCAGTGGTTTAACAAAGAGGCAAGTACTATTTTCGTTTTACCATATCTGTTATTGAAGGGAACTATTTTGATAATAATAACTATAATAATTGGCGACAGGTTTCTCGTACCGGGGTGGAGAATGGGCTGGATAATAATTCATGATCGACAGAATATTCTCGATAAAGAGGTGAGTTATCCGAAGGACTTAATAGAAATCCAAAAAGAATAATATCGGAGATTGCTTAGTTGAGTCGTTCTAATTGAATTCTCTCATTAAATTCACCTCTCGTTTCTGGTACTTCATCAGAGAGACTTAAATTTCTCGGTACCGCTCGGAAGTTTTTGGAGTTTAATGGCTGTGTTCGAGACCAATGCACGAGAGTTTAATCGTGAAAAAATACCCGAGTTACTCCGCAACTCTATTATGCAAAGAAAATTAACGTTGGACGATTGAAATCTCGGGGGCGGTGGTTTATTTTTTTTTTTTTGGGAGGGGAGAATAAAAGCACTTGGCCACATTTTTCACTGAAATTTAAATGGTAATTCAACATTTCAGTTCCTCTCAGACGTTTCAATTGTACATGTTATTATAAATAAACAATGAAGATTCAAATTATAAGACCGTATTTTATCATCTACTTATATTTTAAACACTATATTCGCCTCTCGGAATATTAAAAACGTTTTAAAAATGTTTTCATAATAATTAATACAAATTTACTACAGATTAGCGTTACGTATAAAATTAGCTGCTATTGATTATGTAGAACGATGTCTCAATTTCTAATGATAGCAATTTTTCCATCATTTTCATCATCGATAATTGATAAACTGAATTTAAGATGATGATAGAAATAATCTGTAGCGTGTTTATAAAGTCACAGCAATTAGATTTATATTTTTTATTTAAAACTGTTCAAACTGATACTCTGACTTCATCATTCTTTGTCGTTTATTCCTTTATACGAATTTTTCCCTCAATTCCGAGAGATTTCCACTAGATTGAACTTGCACAAAGTGAAAACTTCCTTGTTTCATGTTCTCAGTGGGAAATTTGATTTTTCCGCGTTCCTCAGTCTAAAAATGGGCGATTTCTTAGAATTTCTTTCATTTTTTTGCGTAGATTCGCCAGGGTCTTCAGCGTCTCAGTCAACGAATCATCGGAAGCAACACAATTGTTCAAGGGGCATTACCAAAAATCCTTCAGAACACCCCTCAGAGATTCTACGATGATACCATCACCATTTTGCAAGTGAGTACTACACAAGACACTCATTACAGGTCATAAATCATCGCGTAATCAGCGACATCGATTGCATTAATCCAATTTTCACCTTTTTCAGTTTTCAGTTTCATGAAAAATTGCAAACTACAATTTTTAATTTCTACATTCATCCCTCTGATAATTCACGGCACTCCCCATCAACTTCAAACAACTTAATTAAATTAACGATGCCAAAATAAAGATAAACGCACTCGCGTAATTTTCCCACCTCAACAAAAAAAAAACAGAAATAATAAATCCAAAACAATTTGAATAATCCCCGCGGCTGTTGCCTATTAAAATCACCATAATTCCTCCGATCCCAATTACAATCACCAAAATGAAGTAATGAATATAAATTATTAATATTACAATGTGATAATAAATTTCATCGGATGATAGTCTGGTATAAAATTACTCGCGGAATACATTCTCATGAAATTTTCATAAAATCCCGTGAAAACTCTCATAACCGCCAGTGGTTAGAATGGATGTTTCATCCGAAACAGCGTTATAAAATAGATGCTTAAAAAATGAGAGAATCGCGGGGCAAAAATGAGGCGTAAAAAATTGCGAGGGAGAGAATAATAAATTGAATGGATAAAAAAAAAAGCAGAAACGGGCAGAAGGAACTACGGGATCTGACGCTCGTCCGGTTTCTGGTGGCCATGTGCCATGTGCCATGTGCCTATGTACACTTCAGTCTTGAGCCATAAATAGCCACCACCATGTATTTCACTCACCCTTTGTCATGAAGTTCGCCAAGCATCTCTCGGAAAGCAGATGATTATCCAACGTCTGTTTAATACACGCGTGAATACGTGTACTCATGCCAATGCACTCACTCTTTCAATAGATCATACGATGCATGCATTCATAATATGTTTTCTTTTGTGTTTTCATCTGAAATGAACATCCTTCATACAGCTCCACAGGAATTTTTTTTCCACTTATTTTTACTCCCGTTTTTACCTGTAAACGCACTGAGAGAGAAATCAATTTCTACGATCAAGTTCATCCTTGGCGCACACCTTCCCCGAAGATTAAGACTAATCCAAAAAATTTGGGCGGTAATTACCGGTAGTTTTTCGAATTGAAATCATGCGCGGTTACCGGATTATTCGTCCTCTTCTTCCCCGCAAATATTCCCCCGGGAAAAATTCAAATAAATTAATAATCATACGATTATTTGTTTTTCCTTGATTACAGAATCATTCGAAACTAATATACGATCTGATAGAAAAGGTCCCAGGACTCAAACCAATTATGCCCGATGGCGCGATGTACATGATGGTAAATATTTTTGTAGTTGATCATTTGGGAATTAAAACAATAATCATTTTTCATTTTTTCTGGAGCCACAGGGAATATATGAATGGGAATAACGGACAGGAGTTGAGTCATTTAAATTCTTTTCACATGACGGTTCCGGGGATTTTATTGAGAGTTTGATTAAAGGATTATCATGTGGAATTTCATTTATTTTCCTATGATATTTACATTTTTTTTCATGGAACCATATATTCACATATG
>NW_011887744.1:2206814-2219453 GCF_000806365.1 Fopius arisanus | reverse complement strand
AGTGCTTCGATTATCCGTCCTACATGAGACTTGTGATAACAGTCCCTATTGACATGTTGGAAGAGGCCGGAAGTAGAATCTACGAGTTTTGCTTGCGGCATCACGCAAAGAATACAGAGAAGCTGATGAAGCACAGCATATCAGACCTATTAAAATGACCTAAAGGGATAAAAATTCGGTATTGTCTGTGAACTCGTCACAAATTTAGCCATACCATACGAATAAGTATAAATATCCGTTACTTCACCTGTCGTTCATGTGCAAACTTCGCTAGTGTGCAAACCCATGGAAGAACAGTGAATGAGTGTGCGAAAATCCAGAAGATTTGTGCTGAAAAAAAAAATGGAGAAACAAAACTGCAGAGTCCCTTATTGATGGTGAATACCGATGTCTCCATACGTGATGGAAACCGTGAAATAGTAGAGAATAATATTCGAACGTGTGCGTGACTTGTGCGTGAATGGTGTGAACGAAGCATTGTGTTAGCTGTCCACGGGAATACGTGGCTTTACAATCATTCCTCTATTTTTTATTTTACCTCCTCAGTTTTTTAATAAAGAAACAATCGGAAACAGGAATTTTCACAATTTCGACTGCATCATTTAACTCCCTTCATTACCAGATTAATATCACGAGAGTATTGAT
The DNA here is from genome assembly GCF_000806365.1 of Fopius arisanus. NCBI lineage: Eukaryota > Metazoa > Arthropoda > Insecta > Hymenoptera > Braconidae > Fopius > Fopius arisanus. The sequence continues at coordinate 2,218,808 of NW_011887744.1, read as the reverse complement.
CGGGATGTTGTAAACTGTAGGAACAATAAAAAATTCAATGTGAAACGCTTCGATCGTATCAAAATCTAGGGCGGAATTGATTTTCGTTTTTGAGAGTTCACCTGTAGTTACCATTCGCTGCTGGAAATTTTAATGTTTCATGGGTTTCATAAATGCCAAAAAATGTCAAATGTCAGTCACTAATTTTTCCTTAATTTTCATATGAATTAAATATTTAGGAAATAAAACACGTGCTGAAGATAATTCATTTAATAATTGCTGGAATCAATCCTTCAGTCGGAGAATCCTGTGAATCACCGATTCGCCGGTTATCGAAGTGAGTTGTCTCCGAAGTTGAATAATTGGTAATTTTTTCAAACAATTTCTCGACATTCAGCGGAATTCATTGAAAAACTCAATGAAAACCGATGGAAATCAAAAAGCAGTCTGGCATTATTTTGCGGAACGACTGTACTTATTCTATTGTACCGGAAAGTCGTTCTGTTCTATTCCATCCACTCGGTGGATGTATGCACAGGTCGTTATCACATACCAATGCACTTTATACACACATCAGTATTAACATTGTAACGACCAGTACAAACGAATCGTCGTGACATTTCAGATCAATGGCCAGTGTGCGAGCATAAAGTTGAGAGACATAAACATTGAATTATTTCCCTGAGTAACAAAACAGAGTGAAGGGGTTGAGGGAGAGGAAATGGGTGGCAGTGGGTGGCAGTGGGTGGCTGTGGGTGGTAGTGGGAGGGAGTAGATATCAGTGCAGTTGATGGAAAAAGAAAATTGTTATCTCGTCGCACATCAAATTCATTGTGGAGAGGCTCCAGTTTATTTGACCTGTGGGATATAGGTGTAGAGATATTGATCTGACCTCCAGTGGTACCGAACAGAGCATGACCTCTGCAATATAAACCCATGAATTTTGTAATTACCGTAGTTGATATTTTTGCCATGAAATAAATTTCAACTGTCCCAAGTTAATTGACGAGCGAGCACAATAAATTTTATTAATGCTGGGTGAGAAATGCCGAGTTAATAACACGAGATAGTAATGAGAGATGATTTTTTTTGCATGCGGTGTGTGGAGAGGAAAAAAAAATTGGACTGACGGGGGACAATGGGACAAATGCACGGGAAATATTATTCATTTGGCGGTGAACAAACTGAACATTTCCGGGGATAGTGTCGAATGGATAGACGGCCTAGTTACACACGTTCCTCTGCGAATTATGAATGAGTCTCATCGCTTCGGCTTATCCGACGTCCGTGTCACTTTTTTTTTATTAACGTGGGCTCCTGCATTTTCATATAGGCTTATCGTAAGGGTAAACACTGGCACCCGGAGGGCATGGAAAATGAGTCAACAGGAGCGGTAAAATTATAATAGACTAATATTTATTGAGGGTCTTCGAAAAATTCAATGACTGTTTCGTTTTCATATTCACCAGCGCAAAAAGTTGTCCTGGAAAAATTCGAATAATTGGTCTCATCAATTTTTCCGTCGTCAGCAACTGATATTGGAAATTTACTGATTTTTTATTTCCTTCAATTGAAAAAAAATGGCCCAAATGCTTAATCTACTGTGAGTAATATACACTGTCGTTACTGAATTGATAAATACGAGTTTACTCTGATTCACACTTCACATTTTTTTTTATTACCTGTTCTGGATTCTCATTTTGCATTTTTTCAAGTAGATTTCACTGAGGACTGGAATTTCTGGTCGCAATGAATTGAAATCAATGAAATAAATTACCTTTTTGTGCTCACAATATTATTTTCCAGTATCCACTGGCATTATTGAATACCGGACAAATGTCCTGCACTACGTGCAACGAAAATTGGAATTGGCATTCAATATTGTATTAAGCATATTCAAGTACCTCTCATCATCCGGTATGCATTTCAATCATTAAATATATCGGATACATGAATTTGATTGCGGTCGTGATATAAAAATGTACATAAAAATATACATGCGTAATTCCGCGATTCATATTGCGACCACCGAAAACTTGAAAGTTTAACAGCCGAATTCTCCTCAATATTTTTCCCCTCTTCCTTTATACATTAACAACGGGATAAAAAGTATGAGATATGTTTAATCGAGCGAATAGTGTACGCCCGAAAAATCGTCGGATTTTTCTTGACTGTTATACAATATCCCGACAAAAAGAAGGAAGTGAATCCTTTTTCGTGTGATCCACCACACAGTGACAAGTATTTCCTCCTCTCCGGTTTCAAAATTCGCCGAGTGAACAGCAGATATACACCGTGAATTATTGAGTGGCACTCGTGTGCAAAATCGTGTCTGAAGTTTTTCCCTCTGTTGAAAGGTGAGCCGAGTGGATGGGAGAGGATATAGAAATTTCCATTTTTTCGATAAACTTTTTCGGCTGACCGGCGTCGATGGTCAACCTGGCCAGCCAGTCGACGATTCAAGAGTATTCTATGGTCGGGGGATTTCGCGTCGATCTATTACCGGAAGTTGGACAATAGCGTCTCCACGGTGAATCGTTTTTGCGGGGAAAATACAACGGACATACGATATATCCACCTGGTACGCGTTGGCTGTTAACATTACGGTGAAAAGTCATTTCGTGGCATTAATGGTAAACATCAGAAATACTTACAAACATATAATTATTTGAAAATATTGAAAATGCCCTAGAAGGTGGAATAGCAGGTGGCTAAAAGGGAGTATGACCTGCACAACATCTGAGCCATCTTGTATTCCATAAATGAGGAGCAGTAAATAAATTAAACCGTTACCCAAGCCATGCCAATGCCAGTAAATCCAGTATTCATTTTTCAATAATTGCAAGAGCTGCTGAGTGGTGTAAATAAAAATACCGGTGATAAATACGCAGGAAAAAAAATTTTGAAAATTGCACTCCCCAATTTTTTTATTATTCCAGCAGAATCAAGTGGCTGAGAAATTTTATTTCGCGGTTTTTCTAATGTAGTTATAGTTATATGTAGTTATATGTATCACGAGGAGGTCGAATATGGGTCATGGGGAGGTCATGTGTTGTGGGATCATCTCGGCATCATTTGAGCTCATACAGGAGTCATAAAGGAGTCATAGAGGAGGCGACATAAATATCATTGGACCCGATAGGGTTATATGGAAGTTATAAAGCCTCATGTGGAGGTAATATAGAAATCATAAGTGAGATTGCAATGGATCTCGTTCCTTTCGGCAACGGCGAAAAAACTAGAGTAATAATAAAAGGAAAATTACAAAAAAAGAGATAACTCCGTCGTTATTATTATCCGATCAATTGTCATTGAATTAATTGAATTAGACCAATGGGATGAGAATATTCTGTCACTCTCGAAGCCACCGTAAAATCCTGGAATCGTCATAAAAAGCCAGGATATCTTCGAGTGAGTTTTCGCAGTCGAGAAAGATGATGGGTTGGTCGGTCGATCTACCGTAGACTGATCCATAAAACCAGCCTCAACCTTTGCGGTCCCTCACCACCATTCGAATCTCGCCCTTTCAAAGCTTCAAGTCCCGAGGACTTTATAGGAATTCTCGAGAGGTACGGAGAGTCGAGATTCATGTCTTCTTCTGGGTCCTTCAACCCGTGGATATCGACTACGTGACACAGCCATGAATCACATCTAATTCGTTCGGGGGAGAAAAAATTTCACAAAAATTACCATGAAAATACCGTAAAAATGACGCTCCGAAACGTAAACCCGATGTATCATATCACAAGGAGAAAAATTTATAGTTAAATTTATCCTGACGTTGTGCATAATACAATGAGTCTAGCGAAAATTACAATATTTTTTGTAGATTAAATGTCAGAGTCTTTTTTACTGCGATTTTTTCCCGTTTTCAGGAACATACGTTGGGAAAAGAGTCATTGTTATGAGTGTTGCACAGAGAATGAATTAACTTTCGTTAAAATTACGGAACTCACGTAAAAATACACTGCAGTAAGGTTTAAATAAATTAAATGCATGTAGATGTTTGATGAATCACTATTTGAGAGCAACCCACAAAAATGTAGAAATATTTTCCTTTCGGTAAATATTCTGTTTCGACTCAATAGAATTCATGGAATTGAAAGGTAATATTTACTTTTTGCGGTGTAATGTCCCTTCAATTTCCATGTAGAAATAATCGAGACAGAAAATTCGTCTCCCAATTAGGTGAGTCAAATAATACATTTCCCTCTACACATTTTTCTCTATTTTTCTCTGAATCCGCTATTCGGTTTACCCTACAACAAAAAAATTTGTAAAATTTCTATGAATGTGAAAAAGGGGAGTTGAATGGTGTGGTTTTAGTTGAACAAAAACACATTCCCAGCATGAGAGCAATAAATTGAGCCATTACGTCATGATTCATAATGCTTCATCCCTTTAGAACCAGTAATCCCCTTTTTCCCTGCCCCATCCAGATACTTTGTTACTCGTGCAGACATGTCTGAGTTTAATACCTCATACCGCAATACCGCTGAAGGTATACCAAAAAAATGCACCCCGGTGTGAAAAAATGACTAATTTGATAATCACCTGGTGGCCAGATCTGAAATATTATTTTCGTGATTTGTGAATTGAATTCGGGGAAAATATTGTCGTTGTTAATTAACGAATCCCGGCGTAATCGAGAGTAAAATTTCCGCGAGGAGCTACTCTCCGTATTTTTCGAATCAAATGAATATTGCGTAACAGCAGTGCGGATTTTAATGATTCCATGCAATAACAATCGCAACGATTAATTGGGCTCTCCACATATTTTTTATAATGATCGGCTGAAATTTCAGCGGGTATTGGTAATATTTATTAAAACAGACAATTGAATAAATTTTAATTGGTTCCGGATGAATATTTTTCATTTCTGGAGGAATTAGCAGAGCCAATTTTTTTCACTCATGCATTTCCCATTTTTCCAGTTTTTATCGCAGCATGCCAATTTTTTGTTTTGTATTAAAAAAAAGAGATGAAATCTTTTAATTTTCCATTGAATTAAAAATTTCATGATTCCTCTCCCTAGAAAATCACCACCAGAGACTATCTCCAATCACAAATAAAAAAAAACACAAATCATGTTTAAAAAATGAAAAGTGGTCCCGGGATAATGATGAATACAAGAAATCCCCAATCGAACAACTGAAATAATTCCACGATGAAACGGCAAATCTTTCCGCCCCAAAAGGCGAGAATAAATCGCCCAATGAATCACACCAATTTAATATCGACACTACCATAATTTCCTGGACCATCTGCTGTTTACCCTGAGGATGCAAAATGTGTTTTCATCCCCCTACATATTATTCGGCGTTGCTGGCCTCATCCACACGAACGGATCCACATACAGAGGATTGGGGAAGGATAGAGGGTTTTTCACCTAGAACTTCCCTCGGCAATACAAGTGCTGAACGATAGTCAGTCTTCCGATCGTTTTCATACCACCCGGTTTGTTTGCACTACCCCTGTTACCACGATAGTTCAACTGAAAAGAGAACATCGAAGATGTTATGAGGACTATAAAAAAATCATGAGTAAGAACGGCGTCTGGTTTTTCACATTTCGTTCGAAATACGCCTGCCTCGAGGGATTTCTGGCTTCTTTCATCCCCCAACCCTCACAGCTTTTCTTCATCTGTGTCAACCCCTTGTTTACCCAAACACCGAAGGAAAACGTTTCGTTGTTTCACTCGGGCAATATTTCATTGCAAAATTGACATCATAGTGTAATACAAAACATCCTTTGAAGATTTTCCGTCGAATACCGTCAACATCCCTTTATATACGTAACGGGAATATTTTGTTTACGCGGGATAGGGTGAGGCTTGAGATCAAAACATCGAGGGAGGGTCTTTGGGAGAGAGAAATTAAAAGTCGAGAAGATTGGACGGCCTTTTGTTGGAGGACTATTTTTGGGATTATGAAATTGCTTTCTTGAGGTGGGAAATATCACGAGGTACTGGCGGGGGGAACCCCTTCATTTTGCGTTGGCAATTTTTGCTTTTAATTTATGAGATAATTTATGATGCGCTTGGAAAATTACACGGGAAATTTACAACAACCGCAAGTTACATGAAATTTCTCTGGAACTAGCGTATGTTGCGCGCTAAAAAATCTAGATATTAAAAGAATCTCAGATATCTCAAAAAATTGCCCACCGCGAAAACCGCGAAAATGTGGGAAATTCGGGGAATAATTTCCCTGAATTTTTAAGGTTTTATTGAAAAATTCATTATAATTCGGTATGAAAAACCGAATGTTTATGTATAATAAAAATAATAAAAGCCTGAAAAATGGAGAAAAAACAAAAACTTTTGGCTCATGATAATTTTAATCCACCCTCCCCCATTCTAAAAATGCTTTAATTCCCGGTGAAAGCACAAAAATAGAAAGTTTGTCAAACTTGCCGACCTCTAAGCTGTTGTTGTTGTTATTACAAGTTCATTAGTAAGATTGATCATTTTTTCAATTCAACTCCTCCTTAAAGCCATTCATCCACGGTATTGTGAGACTTTCCTCCGTCGGGTTTTCATTCCTCTCCAGTTTCATCCTTTCTCCACAATACAAAATGGGGAAGGGTGCAGCAAGCAAGTAGAGTTAATCCTCCATCCTGCAATTATCCGAGGCTCGAGTTGCGGAATAAAAAAAAATGAGGGTAAGGGACTCCAATGAAGGGAGAATTAAAGTTTCAAAGAGACAATCGCCGGTTCTTCGAGAGTGCGAAATCAGACAGGTATGAGGATAATCTTTTTTGAAATTTTAATGATTAATCTGCACGTAATTCAATTCCATATTGCAGGTTGTATGAGAAAATTGCGACAGAATTTTTGCTGAAATTTCGGGAAATCAAAATTCGTGCGAATTGTGGAATATTTTGGAAAATTCTGGAAAATTCTGGAAAATTCTGGAAAATTCTGGAACATTCTGGAATTTTTTTTCGCAAACCAACTCAAGCTTCTCATCAATTCCGAAAAAATTTGGAAAATATCCACAAAATAGTCATTAATATTGAATAATCATTGTGGTATGAATTCAATAAAGATAATATCTTCTGTCAGTACACTATCTGCAAACGCTTTCATACGATAATAGACGTATTGGTATTATTAGTAGTATCGCTGTCATTGGTCGAGGGGGATCAATTGAAAGCTCTCCACATGCAAATCGAATTCATCAACGAAAATAGTTTATCTCAATTGATGGCATTACAGCGCCTGGGTAGAATGCATTAACCATTGAATTACATGTACTCCATTTAACAATAATGAGACCGTGATAATAATCGTCCATCGAGTATCACTCGAAGCGATTTTTTTCCCATTATTTACCGCTCGATTCGAACGATCTATTGCTACACAGAGAGACATAAATTCGATATTCCTGAAATTCCCTAATTATTCCAAGTTTTGGAGCCAGAAAAAAATTACAGAAAATGTTAAAAACGCAGGATAAAAATTCCTGTGAATTTTCGTGGACAAGGAATTCTGAATTTTGAATTTTTTCATGTTGTACCTGAAATTTTGTTGTTCGCTGAGCTAGACCTCTGGATACGTAAAGATGATTCTCCTTGATTCTCTTAAAAGTTGATTTCAAAAAGTCGTTCTCAAATTTCCGTGCTTCCAAGCTCCATGAACCTGACGAATTCCAGTTTAATGCAATGTAACGCAAATCTTGTAAACTGAAGGGACTTACAGATTTTGCAGTAAACAAGCAGCAGTGTTCAAGGCATCCTTAATCCCGCCTCGATTACCCCATCCAAAACTCTTCCGAAATGAGCCGAAATGGTGGTAAAGGTCGGTAGGTTATGAGCTTGGAGAAATCGGAGAGTCCACGGATTCAATTCCAAGCACGAGCGCAAATGGTCTGGTATTATTGTATATCGACTTTCGGAAGTTTCTCCTCATGTTCAATAATTTCTGTTCTAATCTCCACCGCACCTAAATGCATCCTCCATCCCGATGTAAATCTGGACGCCTTGACTTCCAGTTCATCCCCGAACTAATCTCGTTTTTTGTTGATCAACTTCCTGCTAATTCCTCATTTTTCCGATCTCAATAAATAATGAAAAACATTTTCTCATGACATAATCTCACAACCAAGCCAATGACAATTAAACTTCTTCCAGTAAATGAATATACTCGAAAGCAATTTTTTTTAATCGAAGAAAAATCATTTCGTCCAAAACGTCAATGACAGCAATGAAAAAACATGCGACAAATACGACAAACGAGCCGGAAGCCCAAAAAATAATCACTCAAAGCCCATTAAACCCCCAATTACCCTCCCCCGGTGTACCCCATCGAAACATTAAAAGCATAATGTGGCAGGTTCTAAAAGTTGTCAAGCCCTACAGTAGACGAGAAACCAGACGCACTCAATACGCTGACAAGCGACTTTCACCCCTTGATAAAAATGCGTACGGGGTGCTACCGAGGGCTTTCACGGTCCTGTCACCATGTGTATCACCGGGTGGAGTGAGTGACACAGCCAACGACTGAGACCGACAATATAACCACGTATAACCTCTCGGCTTACACGAGAGCCCTTAAACATCAGAGGGCGTCGATGGTGGGTGCGAGAGAGACTAGTTCCGTCACCCCAACACGAACCCATCCATATGAAAAAAGATAGGGTGGTGGGGACGGTGGATAGGGGGGGAGCGTGCGTCGATAGGGGTCGCCGTCTCGGGAGGGTTCGCTGGAGGGGTGAAACGAGGGCTGTGAGGAGGGGGCAATGAGGGTGAGTGTGGGGGTGAAGTGAAGGCGCTGGCGCAGTTGCCACCAGGGCGTCGTGGGGTGTACGTGGGGGTGCATTGAGTGACTACGTGGGGAAGGGACGGAGGTAGAGGGGGCAAGTGCTGGAAGTGTGGGTGCAAATGGGAGGGGGTGGTACGAACGTATAGAACGAAAGAGACAAGAGGCAGTGGTGGGGAGTTTGTACGCCAAACGGAACAGCCTCAACCGAGTTTTATCCAACGATCCGGGAGGCTCGTTTAGGTAGTGGTCCGCGCCCCACAGCCGCGACAACTAGGGGGACTCATCTTCAACAGTGTGTTTAGTGTGTAAAGACGTGTGCCGCCTCAGAGCCGGAACGGGTTTTATGTGGTTTTCTGTTGCGCGGGTATTATGAATTTGGGATTTTTGGTGTGAATTATTTATTTTTTTTTTTTTTATACGTCACAATTTGTGGGTGTATTTTGAGTTTTGTGGGTTGTGAGCTGATTGTGGCATTGGACGTTTGACAGCTGACGTTTAGCAGGGTGACTATTTGGTTTTAATTTGGGTGGTTTTTGTGATTTGTCGAGCGTATCAAGTGAAGTTGGGGTCAGGTGGCGATTTTGGGAGGTTTGAGGGGTTTGTGATCAGGGATTAGGGTGCACCGTGGATAAGAGGCACTGGAAGCTGCAGCAGGAGCGGTGACAAGGTATGTGGATCTTATTTTAAGATTTTTTTGGAATAATTTGAGGATTGATTGGGTGTTAGCCTGGATGGAATGTCGGTGAATTATTTTTCTCGCGTATTTATAGCCAAAGGTCGAAGTTCATCGACTTGGGGTATTTGCAGCACCGGTTTCGATCGGAGAGTGACACATTGCAATTGGTTATTGGAAAAGTCGTGTCGCTCTAGATGAAAATGCCCTTAGGCTCGGTTAAATATTTAATACTATCATCCCTGAATATTCAGTGGAATATCCGCGAGTGGAACGCATGTACCCGTGCTTTTCTATTTCGGTTGTGCGCCGGCCCAGTGAGCTTTCGCGTATCGTAAGTGGAAAAAGGGAGGTTTTGCCGTTGGAGATGACTCCGAGAATAACCGGAGAAATTAAGCAAAAATTTTTTTCGATTAGCGTACTATGTGCCGTTGGGGGGAACTGATGGGGGGGGGATTTTTAGCGCAGTTGGTGTAGTAAATGAGAAGGACAGGTGCTGTTTTATGGTGGATAGGTGGTGGCCCGCGCGTAGTGGTTTCGCGTGGACGCTCGACCCCTGCGACGTGTACCGAGGGGATGGGGATGTGGGGGAGTCATTGCGCCCGCGCACACCACAATGTGAAGAAACTACTCGGGGCTTTATACATATATTTTTTACCTCTCTGTGTATTTTGCAACGCCAACTGACACTACCGCGGGAGGGGGGAGTAAAAATACGGTGGGTTTACCCGATACATTGAATTTAATGATTAACCCACAAACGACTGTCAGTCTGATGAACTCCATAAAGTTTATCTCGACACGGTGCAAGTGCCGGCGAGTTGCATCAAATGGGATTATTGATTTTTCGGAGGATTTAAAGTGGCCCACGTTTTCTGGGAACTGGGGAGGGGCAGCTTTGGGTAAATAAATAATTCAGGGGTGAGATGATCACGGGTGTTTGATGGGTCAGAGAACCGCATCGGGGGATGGAAGGCTACTTTTTTTTTTTTTTTTTTGGGATAGCTTGAACCATGGAATTTAGGGGGGGTAACGTGCACTTGGACGTTGAGGGCGGCTTCAACGAGGCTTCCGGATCGATCGGTGTATTTGCTGTCTCGTTTCATCCTCGGAAAGGTGGAGGACGTGCTACTTTTCCTACGCTTTCCTGTTTTTACGGATTCACCATTGCGGATGAATTCCACGGGGAAGACGCCAGGGAAACGCCAATATTTTCTCATGCATGCGTGTGGACTGATGGGAATTGTTTTCTCGGGGGATTTTCGCGCCCACAAAGATCTACAAGGGGGATCGATATGTTGGGATGGCTAAGTGGCGTGTCAGTCTTGTTTATGGGAAATGTCGATAGTGGAGTGCGATGTGGATTTTAGTTTGTTTGATGGGCTTCGATTGAATTTATTCCCGACGGTCTGCCCACACGAAAAATACTGTAGGTCTTTTCAAATATGTTTGAAACAATTATCGACGTGAATTTTCATTAAAACATATTTTTCATGAATATTTTACATATTTTTTATAATTATATCTATATGATACTTATTATTACTATTATTATTGTGAGTATTATTATATTATAAATATAATTATAAAAAATATGTGAATACACATGAGAAAAATGTTTTAATACGCCAATAATTTTTTTGAATATATAGCAATTTTGAAGTTGCGAGTAAGATATTGAAAATTTTAGGCGGAATTCAAAATGAATCCAATTTAGTTCCTTTGACAATCTGTTGGGTATTGAATGATCTGGAAGACGAGTGCTTTCGAAAGAAAATGCCGAAAGCTTTTTGGCTTGGTGATATCCTCTTCCCGAAAGAGGAAAAATTCAAATAAATTGACTCAGTGACCTTTTCATATCTGCTTGCGCATACGAAATGTCTTGATGTGTTTTTTGAGAGGAAAAAGTCTGACATGCTTTGAATTTTCCTCGAACAGAGATTTTTAGACATTTTCTTAACAACCACCTCTTCCTCAGGTAAATTATTAATCATGAATATAGACTCGGGAGTTCCATTTGTTGATAAATAGTAATTCACTTTAAGAGTAGACACTTCTGGGAAGTTATTTCAGAATATAATTTGCTCTTGAGTCATTCACTCCTGAGGTGAATTTGTAATGATCTCATATGTCATAATGAGTTCTGTTGGCGTCAGGAAATATGTTTTGTCCGAAATTTGCTTGGTCGTTGGGAGTTGGTGTGAAGCCCTAGTTTAAAAGCAATTACCGTAAATTAATTTCTCAAAAAGGCAATGAATTCTAACTTGTAACTCGGGTATTTTTACTGTTTTTGTATTCAGTTCTCCTCGATTAAAGAAATTCCTGGTGTAAATAATTTGATTAACAACGTCGTTAGATCACTTCTTCACAAAAATAGAATTATAGTGGCGACGAGGATTTTTAGGGCACAATTTCTGAGATAAATTGACAGTGATGTCAGATGTCAAAGGTGACTCAGCAGCCTTTTACATCCCATGGAATATTGAATTATCTTCATTATGAATCATTCGAGGGAAAAGTGTCGAGTAAATTTTAGCAGACCACTTTCTCAGCTTCACAAAATCTCGACATTTTCCTC
>NW_011887744.1:2201945-2206494 GCF_000806365.1 Fopius arisanus | reverse complement strand
ATTTAATTTTCTGGGTGTACGTTGGTGAAGTTGGTGACAGGCTCAGGCGAGCGTGGACTAATCGAGTTGGATGCGGTGTGCACGTCGCGTGCAACGAAACACCGGGTGGTCGGCTATATTACCCCCGTTGAGCTAGGCATATCAACATTTTCACAGAGACTAAACTTTTCTGCTTTTTCTTAAAGCTTTTCAGGGATGATTTCTTATCTCGGATGGGTTTGCGGAATAATAAACAGACCGGGGCTTGAATAAGGCAGACGCTGGAAAGACTTTATCCGCTGGATCGTTCGAGGTAGCTTGAGGTTTTTCTCAGGGCAATCCAGAATTAAACGCCATTTATATCATTGATCTAAATGTTTTTCAAGTGAAAACATAAAAATATCTTCTTTCAATTAACAATTTTGGAGACGAATTTCTTTCAATCGAATATTCTTTTTATAGGCGTTGAATTATCTGAAAGATTTATCTCCAAAAATATATTTCTCTGGGCATTTTGAGCCTTCAATCGTTATCCAATTTTCGCACTAACGTTCCCTCAATTTTTCTCTTCGTGCATTTAATGCCGTAGACTCTCCGCTAATTACCTGGAGAAAAGTCGATTTATGAATAATGATTTTTTCTGGTAGAAAGACTCGTTATCGCGGTAATTGAACATTCACCTGGATGAATTGACTCAATCCATTTCCCCTGTCGCTCCTGATTTACAGAGCAATCGATTCCTAGTATTTGTGAATTATGTTCAACTTCAAACTAGTATATCTCCGGAAAAATTCGCGATTTCTGGAACTGGCGTTGGAAAAACTCGGCAAACTTTGTGACGTCGATTTTCGCTGAGTAAATGTTATACTCCCCCGTCAAAGCTGAAGCCACAACTTTTCCTTTACTCTGGCGATTTAAATTTTGAAAACTCGTCGATTGCTGCTCCGAACAATTGAATTTCAAAATAAATTGTCAGTTAGTTCATCTGTGAGACCATATGTTAACTCAAAATTTAGCCAGTCCATTTTATTCTCAAAGTATCATTAAGTCTGAAAGTTGGTGAAGAGCGGAAGGGGTGGGGGAGGGACATAATACCTGAAAGGTTTCCAGTCAGAATGAGGGAAAATATTGACTCTTCAGGACGAAGTGAAAAGTTAATAAACCTTTGAACATAAAATTATACTTTCATCTATTCCACGAAGTTTGCGAAGTTTCAACACGACAATTCCGTAAAACTTCATGTACCTCGGGATTAAGGGACTGTAATATCTTACAAAAAACCAACCCATCGCTTATGGAATGCATTTTGAAATACTTGATGGAAAAATTTTATATTATACTTATGAGATATTGACTACTTATTTGACAGACGGAAATTAATGAATTTGATATTATCTCTGATTAATTTGGAATTACCATCACGAGCTTTTTTATAAAGCTCATTAACAGAGACATCAAAATAATTACACAATTTTATTTATTTCCCTCATGTTGGAAGATATTTAAAAAACATTGGGTTGTTAAATGGCCTCAAATTGTTATTGTCTTGCTTTACCAATGAAATGGTTCTTGAAGATTCGGAGCACATACCACTATTGACTCAGCGAATTGCTGTAAATACAGAGTCCGAGGAAATATTTGGTTCGTTAGGTAAAAAGGATGAAATTGTGCAATTAAATTTGTTGAAAATGCGGAGGTTGCATTGCATTTGAATGGAGGAGAGGTGAGGGTTCGTTGGCATCTGGCACCAGGCCCTGCAAATTCGATATCGACCCGAGGATGGCGTTTAAATGTGGCTTCTGTTTCCTCCACCTCTAGTAGCTTTCCATTTTCCCTCGTCTCATTCTCTCAGTCTCTCTCATTTTTACCTCCAACTAAAATCACGTCGGAATACACCAGCATGTGCATACTGACAGAAATCGATTCAAAGGACAATGAATTATTGCGCATCACAAGTAGTCGAGGGAAATAGACTCCTGTATTTCACTGTCGTCTCGGTGCTATCTGAAATTTGTCGGGGCTTTATTTTCATCTTTTAACCGCTCGTATCCGCGTGATGTTTGAATTCTCGTGTACAGGAGATGTTCAATAATAGGTGTGATCCCAATCACGTGAAATTTTTGACAATTGGAGCGGCAATTGTTGAACGCACTATTGAAAACTCCGGTAAAACCAATTTCTCATTCAAAACGAATTTCCGTCACTCCTATCGTATTCAGATATCTTTTTTATTCTGATTCGAGTTTTTTTTTTTGTTTGATTTTTTCACCACTGGCAAAATGGCGAGAGAGGTGTCGATGAATTGAAATAAAATTTTTTCAAGCTCTTAGTAATTTTTTGAATTATCGATTACAGAATAATCTAAGCATTTTTCATTTTGCAACAGTGAGAAATGTCCTCTTTCTCTTCTATCCGGTCATTATTCTTCCTGTCGATTATCGAGATGGTTTTCAATGTCGAGTTTCCATCGAGATGATAAGCTCGATGCCCTAGTTTTTTTAATTCTCCTTGTGCGCAATACGTAATATCCCAGTGAGAGGTAAAGCGTGTGTAAGTTCCATGTATTGTCATGATAAATCTTAGAAAATAATCTCCAGGGAGAATAATTTTCATTTTCCTGGCGTTGTTAGCATACGAAAATGTATGCCATGGCTCTTACAATTGATGCAGCTATAGTACGTGTGAAAATTCTGAAGGAATGAGAATCTTCCATTGACAATTGCCTGATTGGGATTTCCTCTATTATTTTTTAATGAATATTAAACAATAGATGCCTCGGCGCAGAAGATTTACAAAATTATCCAAATATTTTTTTTAAATAATTTTTATTCGCGACAACAATATCATATAGAGAACTCTTTTTCTAATCCAGAAATTTCTTTTCTATTAAAATTCTCTTCTTTCGTCATTATTTTTTTATAACCATCAGTAAAATCGTGACTTTGGCACTAAGATGAGCTTTTCTTAAGTTCTTCACTTCTTTTTTTATGCTTGCACTTATCACCTTCACCTTGAGACAGCATTTTCTATAAAAAAATATTGAACTCTCGCATTTATTTTCCTCTAAAAGACATTCCGCTTACAAACGAAAAAACGCGCATTACCGTTGATTTACAGTTACGACACAGAAGGTATTAAATTCGGACCCTCAGTGGACTTGCGTGTTTTTGAAAATGTTCTTCCTGTTTTACAAGTTAGCCCCTTTATCTAGAAGATGTAGAGGAGCGTGGAGACTTGGAACACGAGCCAAAGTTGAGTGTCTAGATTATTTTGAATTCTAGACTCCAAAAGCTGGCATTAACTCTGAATTTCTAGACTCCTTCAAATCCCGTCTGAAAATTTCCGTCACTCGCAGTTAATAATTATTTACCTGTGATTTCCCATTTTTCCGCAGCATAAAAATAAACACAAATTGCGATTTACAATTACCGCAAAAAGTACGCAATTGTCTGTTAATTCCCAACGCAATATCAAACTTTATTGAATACGAAGTCTTCAATAGTCGTTCGGAATTGTTCGAAAAAGTGAACATTTACTGTATCCACACAATGAAAAAAATGGACACTGAAATTTTTCAGTGAATTTTCAGTAAATTATCCGGGAAAAAATATAAAACAAAGCCGTGTCTTCCATTTAAATCCACCACCTGCCCTAATTATTCATCACCTCAGAATTGAGCCCTCGATGGAAAATCCCCACTTAGCACCCTTCGTCAGAATTTTTATTATCATCCCCACGAAGCAGCTCATCCATCGTAATTAAAAAAACAAGACGTCGTAGTTGATCATTCTCGTTGTTTCAGTGACCCGAGGCACTAATTATTGTACTTCACTTAATTTCATGCAAATGGAAACGCAGTTGCGTGGCACCCGGTTATAACTGCTTCCAAGACTGGAAAAAAGAACAAACGAGACTTTGTCTGGGTCTGGCTAATCGATAGCTCGAAACTCGCGTGTTACCTCGCTGGGGGACACGATATTCGCGAATACAAGAATTGTCCAGCAATAAATGTTGACCTTGATACTCAAGTCTGGGATAATCTGTCCAGTCAGTTTGACCTTAATACAGGATTTAATAGATCAAATGCGCTTGTGTCGGGTTTTACCCTTTGTGTTTGCGGTTTGCATACCCCCGAATCAACGGGGATGACCACCGAGGGGTACAACCCGTCTGACACTTTGACCTTTCGGGGACTATTTAAGCGGTAAACTGTTTGTGTATGTGTACATATCACCGGTTAAACTCGTCCACGAGATTATTCTCACCTTCGTCATTCTTAAACGTTTTTAGACCTTAGGGAATTATTTTCAGGGGTATCGCATAATGTGTGAGTGTTTCGATGTTTCATCGGGTTATGGGGATGACCCTGGGGGATGATACATCATGGCGAGGGTTAATCCGTCATTTATATTTTTTATTCAGTTTATATCAGGCAATTTTAGGTGATGTAGCTTATGTAATTTCGTTGAGTCCATTGATTCGAGAGTTTCTTACTGAATTTTTACATTTACATTACATTCAATTACATTTTTTAAATAATTCTGCGTATGCAAATATTGCGGTGGAGAAA
>NW_011887744.1:2198384-2200458 GCF_000806365.1 Fopius arisanus | reverse complement strand
CTAAAAAAAGGACACGTCCTAGTGGATTATTGACTATCGATTGGAATCAGAACGAAAAATCCATTTGCCCGTTTATCTCGGTGAATCGGACTTTATTGACTCGTCAGTCTCACATGGAATCCTTATGGACATGATTCAGACTGATTTTTTGAGTTGATTAAAGAATTTTTTGCGTGTGAACTGGCGAATATCTGATGGAGCTGTATAGATTGCTGTCAAAGATAGAACAGAATGTATTGTTCATTCGTTGATTTTTAAAATTTGTTATTAATTATTTTCTCTATGTGACGAAACGAGGAAAATTCCAATCGGTAATCAGTCATGAGGATTAATAATCATCCGTTTCCGTCAATTTAGATTTTCAATCAGTCGATGTAAACTGAAAATCTGTTCATTACGTCCTAACGATCTATTGGACTTTTAACGAACCGGCGTCAATTAAATTCGCTAACTGCCACGTTCATTGCTCTGTAATAATTAATTCGTGACTAAATTTAACGCATGACCAACCATGAAAATTTGACAACCAATTATTGCACTTGTCTATTTGATTAATGACGATTATCCTATACACAAATTATTGTTATTTTTTCTATGTTCATGGCCAATGAGTAGATACAATTGATTCGTGCAAATCAAATAATTTCACATCTCTATCATGGAAATATCGTTATTAAATTTAAATAGATTTTCAATGAATGAATCTTTTGAATTGAATCACTCACGTTAATTCAATATGTCATTAATTTATCTTGACAAAAAAAAAAGTCAGGAAAATTTATACATAATATTTTCCACGGTGTCTCATCTCCGTAGATTAAAACTTTGAAATAAAAAATGATAGAATGTTAAATGAATTACCGTGGGGCGATAGTCCATCGGTTGTAAGCTTTTAATTAAAATCCGACTGAACATATAGTTGAGGTCACAACGGACGTGAGTGTTCATCATCCGTGATTTTCGCCGGGGTGAAAATCACAGGATGAGGAGGAAGGGCCGAGTAAAATAGAGTAAAATATAGGATACCACAGACACATTGAGTTGGCAAGCAAGAGAAATTGGAAGGTCGTTTACATATTCAACCCGGGGCATTATATGAAGTTGGTATGTCCGCCATATGGTGTCGATGGAGCGAAAACGGCCTCCGGTCTCCTCCTCTCGAGAGGGCCTACCCCTGAAAAAGCGTTTGAGTCCTTCACGTGAGATCTCTCGTCCTTGATGGACTCACTCTTTTGTTCACACACCCTTCAATGGATTTTTAATCTCAGTCATACACTCCCTACAATCCTTTCATCATTCGTATTCATAAAAATTTTACTTCCGTTTCTCGTTTTTTTTTTGTCCTCCGTATCCACGGAGGCGGGATTCTCGGAGAAATTCTACTTGCAAATGAGATCCTCTCTTGGTGGGCTATTTTTTAGTTTATGGTATTGAAGGCAAGTGCAAATAGTGATTTAGAGGGAAAAATTTGCATGTCATTTTATGGACTCTTAACCGCGTTGAAAATGTTTGCTTGGAAATTGGAGTACAATCCTTGGAACTATTTTGTGACTTATAGGTTTTCGAATTTTTTCCGAGCTTCGCCATGGGTATTCCGATTTTTATGATAAAGCCCATGAAAAAGTGAATTTTCTTTCAATTTTCTGTGAATGATCAAATAACTCGTTACGGAAAAAAATCGACTCCATTGAGTTTTTTTTATTTTCGAATCGGGGCTATTCACCATTGCGATTCAGTAATCCATATCCTCAAACCGAAAACACCTATATAATCCCAAATAGAAAATCTGGGTAAATTTTATTTATAAATAAAACAAATCCGAATTGAATCATTGTTTTCTGGTTGTGACATTCAACAAATTTTTTTCTACCAACACTAAGAAACAGAAAATAATATATAAATATAAATATCAACGAAAAATATTGATTACTCATTACCCTAGAATCGGGATTGCCGCCTCTAATGAACTGGACACGTAACTAATATAAAAACATAATGGAAAAACTCAATTAATTAATCCATCGCATGCCGACTTGATAGATTGATTTTCCTCCTTTTCCTCGAGAAATAAAAT
>NW_011887744.1:2164334-2197869 GCF_000806365.1 Fopius arisanus | reverse complement strand
TCGAAGGTTTCAGATCGAATCAACGATTAGTAACGAAAAAAAAAATGGAGTTTGGAAGAAACATCTTGATGTTATCGGTATTCCCCTCGGAGGGTTTTATTATCGTCTATAGGAAGCGGATGAACGTGAAATCCGCCGTTGATTGATGGAAAATTAGATTTTGAAAAGAGTCTGAAAAAAGATGATGCCCCGCGGCAGTTCGCTTCAAATTTCTCTCATTAAAAAATTTTCTCTATCTCCCGATTCCCCAATCATCCCACCGATTTTTCAGTAACAAAATTCCCTGCAATTCTGAAATTAAAATGCACCCCAAATTTGACAAACTTCCAAAGTCATACCCCAGACATCGAAAAATTCTCACCACTCCCCCGAGAAAAATGCAATAAAATGCAAAAGTGTGATGGCAAGCATTGAAATGAAAGAACCCGGTGTTTTATTCACGAGCAGCACAGACATCTCAATTCCCCCTTATATGATACTTTTGGCAATGGTCAGAGACAATCTCACCCCAAGAATCTCGCACTAGGAGTGCACCGTCGTGTGGGTATTAATAATCCTAACGTGCCTGCGGTGGAGAAATCATTGACGTTGGGGGGAGTGAGACAGGCGAATCAGACAGAGGAAGAGGGAAAATTGGAGTGAGAGCTGTAAATGAGAGAGTGGGTGAGAAAGGGGGTGAGAAAGGGGGTGAGAAAGAGAGAGTGGCTTTGGGGCGCATGCAGGCGATATCGATTGACAGCCGTACGGTCGTCGCCGTCACCACTACTACACCGCACAACTATACAACTATACAACTATACAACTACACCAACCACCTCGTCTCTGGGCTTTTCTCTCAATCAATCCAAGTAGCGTACTTCTCTCCCTTCTCACCCTTCTCTCCCTTCTCTCCCTTCTCTCCCTTCTCTTCCCCCTTTCCACCCCTTTTCTCTTTCTCTCTCTTGGCGCAATGCCTCGTATTTTTTTTCCGTTGTATCTTTTGTCGCCGTCTCTTTCTCGGCACTTTCCACCCCAGAGAACTTGGCTCCCCCATTCTCGTCTCTGCAGGGGTTCGTAGAACCCTTGGGTTTTTCTGTCTTTGTCTCTCCACTGGGTCTCTTTGCGTCAAAAGACCGGGCCAATGTCCTATCCCACGTCTGCCAACTCTCCGTTTCTCTTATGGTGCGCTATTGGTGATTTCAGACACCCTGAAAAATCTCTTACGAGACAGGGATCGTGTTGTTTTGTTGCGGAAAAATCGGTTCTCGGCGAATTTTTGGGAAATTTTGGAGACTTGACTCAATGCAGGGTGGTGCGATTATTGGAATCATGGTTGGAAATGTTCGATGAGTTTTTGAATTGGAATTATAATCGCCTAAGACGATTGTCAATCGATCAGGAATGAGTGTGACAGACTTTGGGGTGGCGATTTATTTTGTCAGTTCTGTCATTTTTATGTTGCACGCTTGCGCCGCGACTGGTAATTTTTGGTTCGATTTTTTCCCACTGGAATTTTGGAATTTTGGAATTTTTTGAATTTTTGTGGTTCACTGCAATTTTCAGGAATTTCGTTATTGAGCATTCATTAAAATTCAGACTGTCTGGGGTTGATTAATTAAAATTGTGACTACGAGCTCAATTCGTCTTTGTAAATTGAGGAAGATCTGAATTTCTGAAAAATTCAGTGCAATTTTACTCTGAATTTTTCTTGAAATCTAGAATTTGATCATTTGTTCCGCTGAATTTCATGCAGTCCTGAAAATTAGTAGTCACTCCATGAAATTGAATTTTTTTTCTGCGAGTCCATCAGCGCGGCAGGAATGCGTTCAATTTTTCAAGCATTCAGGACACAATCCGATTTATTTTTTGAAACAACACATTCTTAATTTAACAACTTGAATTTCCTCCAAATAACAGGTATTTCTGCTTACTTTTAGTGCAATCGATTTACATTCAGTATATCAATTACCGAGCTTCGGACTTCTTTCTTCCTGATTTTAAGAGGAATAAAGAACCCCACGTATTTCAATTTCAATTACGACAGAATCCGAGAATTCGATTTCTCCAGAAAAAAAATCTCTTTTCCTTTAACTCTGTCAATTTTCCGAGTTTAATTGACAATCCTCAATTCCATCCCCAGTTTATCCCATCTCTGGAATTAAAATATTTCGAACACTCGACGTCAGCAATCCTATTTTTATACTTTTTCTGTCCAGTGTCTATATCCGATAATTGGTTTTTGTCGATATCACAGATTTCAGTTTTCACGTATGTGCCATAGAATAGCCGATATAGCCCCATCCCATTGTTATAAACAATTCACTGCAGGATGGAATATTTCACGGACAGATGATTTTGTCGAATGCGAAAATGTCTCGGGGGTAATCGAGCAAATTTTCAACGGATGCCGCGAGGAATTCGATTGTGCGGGGGAAAGGTGGGTGGTATTTTTTAATATCAGGGGTGAATTTTTTCGAGTGCGATATAAAATGGAGTTTTGTTCTATTGGATGGATCGGAGTTTCATCTGATATTTGCACTTGAACTTAAGGGGGCGTCGATGCGAGTAGGATAAAAGGGGTGATGGTCGTTGTGGTGTTGGCTTATCCCCTGGCTTCGACCTTAGTTCGCCCGGGCTTGCGCCTTAACAACCCCAATGGTCCCGTTGGAAAAGACAACCTATTGAGAGAAGCTCACCAAAGATTCGCCATCTTTATGATCATTGATTGTCACCTTTTCTGCTCTTGAGGTTCTATTGTGATGTTCTTTCCTTCAATTCCCTTTTTTTCCTCGTTTTTTCCTCTTTTTCCGCTTTTTTCCTCTTTTTTCCGTCGTTTTTTCTTCTTTATTGATATTTTTTGCAGACGATTTTTTCATATAAAGTTTTCTCAGGTAGAACAGAGCAGATTTTTTTTTTTGAGATTACAGCTGATCTTCACTGGAAAATTAGAAGAAATCAAGTCGATTTCTGTTTGAGATATTTGAAATTTTCGTCGAGATTAGGGATTTTTGAGATGAATGTTGGAAATTTTTCGAAACTGCAGGTTTCTGGTGCAGCTGATTTAAAATATTGTGGGATTGTTAAATGTGGAATAATTAGATGTTTAATTAGCAGAGTTTGTGATATAGTGAGGAGAGTAATGCTGATGAAGTCAGACCGCGAGTTTCGATAGGTTTAATGAGTAAATGCGAATGTAAAATTATGCGCTAGCATTTACAAACGACGTTTGTGATAAAATCATTATTTTAATCAACCAATGTTACAACTAGCTTATATACAGAACCCTGGTATGCGACAGGAGTCAGTCCACTCATTTAAATATTCAAAACACAATCCGATTTATTCTAGAAACACACTCCCAGCTAAAAACCTGATTTTTTTTCTAAATTCATTTCATTCAAATTAAAATCATTGCTTACTCTGAGCACAATTTCTCCTCTGTAAATGCATGAAGACAACTATTCAATAATTACTGAAATTACAATTAGTCGGCCAATTGCTGAAGCAACTGAAAAAATTTAAGCGGCTGTGTAATTTTTCACTGGAAATCCAGATAAAAATTACAGAACACTTCCATGAAATTTTTACAATTAATTTTTCCATTTGCCTCCGGCATTAAACAAAAGATTTGAATTTGATATTGAATATTTCTCTGAAGAACATGAATGAGAGAGAAATTCTGCACAAATTGATAATTCCAGAAACGGTGAAAATTAAGTAGTCAATAATCGGTGAAGTGAGACTGACGTGAATGACAATAATATAACAACAAAAATTATCGATAAAACTTCACTCAATTCGCAACAAAGAAACATTCTATTCTCAGAGCTCCGTATGTAAACAAGCATGCATGACAAAGCCGTCGTTTCATTTTATTCCGAAATATATTTTCTTTCATCACACGCCACTCTTTCATCTTGCATAAACCGCTCAGTACGTTTTTTCTCCCCAGATTTATATTTCCCAGTTACCGTTCTACCTGAATCTGAAATAGAGTCACCAAAGGCACTCATATTTTTTGAAGTAATACTTTCATTAATGTTGAATATTTTTTTTACCACCTACTAATTTTCATTGCGCGGTATAAATTAACTAGGTAATGAGTAATATCTCTGTTACTTAATTATTCACATGCGAAATTTTATTTATTTCCATTCGAAATATTACTGATTATTAATTTTTAATTACCAAAATAATTCACCCACCGGTCATTACCAATTGTTTTATGGAACAATTTATAATGGGCAGTGGGTAAATTATTATTATTATTCTATAGAATAATTTCTAATGGGGTTTTACTTTGGGCTGTCTTAATTTGTTGATGTGGCGGGAAGTTTAGAGTCTTTGATATTCGCCAAGTCTGAGCGAATACTCTCGATTATCATTTTATTGAGTTTTTCGTCGTAACCCCTCATTGACCCTTTTCACTTTGTTCGCGACACGCTTGATGTCATTTTTTTGTCCCCTTGAACCTCACTCCATTGGCAGTTTTACATGATGGACCCCCGCAGCTGGCAGTTGTTGGTCTCTCTGATGTCACAGACATTTTCACAGCGAGGGCGAATAGAATAAAGAAAGGAAGAAGTCATTTTCTGGGCGAGCGAACAGACTCTCGTTAGCATGACTCCAACCAGCCTAACTCAATCCGACTAATAAATCCCCACCAAAACTTTCGACTATTCCCACAGTCCCGAGGGTAACTCGACACTTGGACAAAAAAGAATTTAAAGTAAATAGAAGTTTAAATGAAATGCGGGTGGAGTGGATGGGAAAATTCATGCTTTCAGAGTTGACTGCTGCGTGTGTCAATTCTCAATAGTAATTTATGAATTTTCTTTCACCTCAGTTATTGCGACAACAAAGAGACACTGTGAAAGCAGCAATCACCATTTACAGACGAAAAATCGGTTATCTATTTTCGAGACATTCTTCTCTAGCTCGTTTTAGTTCAGTGACGGGGAATATTGATGATTAAAGTGATTTTCCAATACAATTTTATTTATGAACTATAAATTTTGGTATTTTTAGTGTGTAAAGGTTCGATTCTGAAAGTTTAACAGCTAAAGGAAATGTTTTTGAATAAATAGGCGTAAATCACGATATCGGAACATTTGATGTTTTTAAAAAGCATTTTTAAAGAATAATGGGACATAAATACAATGTCTACTATGAGAAAATTTATGTTTGGAGAACTCATAATCACAAGGACCTCTCTATTGCCTATTTACTACCAGCATTTTTCCAAGTTACGTGCGTTTTTTTTTTAATGCCAATTGGGGTTTTTTCCCGGAAAGGGGGCTTTTTGTGGAGGTAATTGGAGGCATTCTTGGGATTTCCACCGTAGGGACAATTGCAGGTTCGTGGGAAGTGGGGATGTGTACTATCGATCCGAGGGCAGTTCTCGGAAAAGTCGTAAATATATTTTTCCTTGTAATATTTTTGGGTTAGGAGAGTTCATCGACGTTCAGAAACTATTTATCCGATGGTGGAGTATTCTGGATTTTAGAGAATTCGATGCGGTATCGGAATGAATTGATGAGAATTCTCAAAGAGTCGTTTGGAATTTAATGAGTGGAGTGATGTATCGATATTGATGGGCATCGAAAGTTTACGAACTTCTGATGCTCCAATTTATGGAGTCATAGCTGAGTGGAATTTCAATAATCGTGGAATTTTTTACGGCAATCATTCCAATTTTCTAGTACTCCAATAGAGAACTGTCAACCTAACTATTTACCCGGGTTCTAATTAGAGAGATTATTCCATTTATTTCAACACTTCTGTAAAATAATCGAGTTAAAATTATTTTCTTTAAATCAAACCGAAAAACGAATCAACAATTATATTCCTAATAACTTTATTTTTATTATTAAACTCCACAAAAATTGGCTCTTTATGGTAGTTAGTCATTGCCACTATAAAAAGCCATGAATTCTCATAATTGAAATTTGCTACGGAGTCAATTACTCTCAATTGATGGAGAGAGTAATTTTCATTGAGGAGATAATACACTACAGGCATGACTCAGAATATTTATAATCTTTTCTCTATTCACATTATCTCTCTCCCTGACGTATATAAATGATTATTTCTCCCTAATATCTCTGTCAATTGAAATTGTTTCAGAGAAATATATTTTCCAATTCCAATTCCAATTTCTCTTCTTCCAATAACTTGATTACTGAGGGATAAAGTTTAATATTTATTTTCATCCAAAATCTTTTGAAATATCGAAATATTTTAGGGTTCACCAGTTATTTACAACGAATTTATTATTTATAATATTATAAACAAACTGGATGGAATTGAAGGGATAACCCTTTCTCCTTAAAATTAAACTGTTGATATCCAGAGCGTTTACATTCAAATTTGATGATAGGTTGTAGCCTTCCGGCGTGTAAACCATTCTCTGAAACTTTCCACATTTCCCCCATCTGTACATTGGTGGGTAGAAAGTATATGGTTTTGTCGGACATTTGCGGAAGGAGAGGGTGCAACCCAAGAGTATCACGAGGCGCCCATTTACTCATTCATTTATAGGTGCTCACATCCGGTTATTCATGATTTACCGGAAACTAGTGGAAATACGGTGTTGCACACTCGCGTTATGCTTTGATAATTTTTTTGTGTTTACGCGAGCCGAAACAAAGGGGTTTGCGTTGACAAAACAGAAATAAATACATGTGTGTACGATGTGCCAGAAATATCTGGTACCAGAGTAATGGGAAACGGAAACTCCGGATGAGTAGAAACTGTTCAAATTCCTCGGGCCATGTACTCTTCACTGCTGAATTCAATTATGTAATTAATTGCTTTAGTGTGTTTTCATTAATTAATGAGAAAATTATCCCGCGGGGCAAAATGACACATCTAGAAAATTTGGGTTTTTACAATAACGATTAAATTGTTTGCTTTCACTAAATTTTAAATAACTAACTCATTCAGTAATAGATAACGAGGAAAAATGTTGGTAATTCAATTGAAGTTCCATTGAAACTTTACATAATTGAAAATTCAAATGACATTGTGACGGAAATTTCCTGAATTTCTTTAGAGTCCTATAATTGTGAATTCGTAAAAATTCAACGATTCGTTTAATCTCTGAAGGCAAGGCTCATTCAATTGTCGTTGAGGTGAGGTATATGGGGTAAATCCCATTAATTCTCGTGGCATCCATAAATCACGGATAAATTCTCCCTGCACCCGGAGACGCCTAATTCGATCCGGAAAAATTCCACGGGGTATTTCGTTGGTTACGCACACATGCAGTCACGTGTCTCTGCCATTTCTCACGTCACTCCCCCCGTCTCCTCTCCCCAGACAATTAATATCCGGAAAAAAAAACGAGACTATTACATATACAAATGAAACAAGTACAAACACCCCAGCGCAAAGTGCAAAATATAATTCGCAAAAAGCCACAAATATGATAGGAAAAAAGTGTAAACAATATTGCACTGAATGGGAATGATGGGAAAACAGCGATGAAACTAGAGAGAAATTGACACGAGAAAAGAGCCCTGGGGTTTGTCGATTTAACCGGAAAAAGGCGTGAGAGTTAAACTCGTTTTACATTTTTGTTCTTGATTACAATTTATTTTTATTTTACCGATTCTGAGCGGCACTAACACAACGCTCAAGCTGAAAATTCAGGGGTTCGTTTGCACGCTTCGTTGATACACAATGCACCAGGACATGCGATCAATTAACGAACCGCACGTCAGTCTGATTAAAGACCGTTACAAATAGACACCAGTATGGCCTGCTGATCTATATAACCTGGAGTCTCGTCATTGTTAACACTGATACGTCATCTACCACGGTCATTCAACTGTCGGGTCAATCGTATTGCTTGGTTTTCCAGTCAAATGCATTTTTTTTTTCACTCGGCTGAGGTCATTGTGGTTATATGGACATAATTCTGTTGTAACGATTGCATTCAGCGGGAATTGCTGTCTCCAATGGAACAGGATAAATCGGTATGAACCGCACGATTTCCGGGTGGGTGGAGAATTTTCCGACAATTCAATGAATTTTGGTTATTTCATTTCAGATCCGGCCATATTCTTTAAATATTATGTTATTTCAGTATTGGAATTCACGAGTTGAACTATTAGAATTCAAATTCAATGAATCATCATTTTTTTCAGTTATGTGCACTGATGGCACTAATTCACGGAATGATTAATTCAATTTTAATTTTAGAAATTAATTAAATTAATTAGGAGAAGGATGATAACTGTTCAATCGGTAATTTTAATTTTTTTCTCTCAACACTCATGAATTCAAAACTCATGAAATTTTCCGTTTGCTCCGTGAATTTTTCTCTCGATGACTAATTACCAAATCATGTACGAGCTGCGTATGTCGTGGTAATTCCCCAGGACTTGTTGGTCTCCAATTTATTTACGCTGGACGATGCAGTCCCCTCGATTTTCGGATGGAATTTTTGTGGGACAATATTGGGAATGCATGGTGGGACATGGTCATCAAGGGGTTGATGAAATATTTGGACGATAGGTGCGTGCAATGGTCAGTGTGAAGAGCAGGGGGAGAGATGTTGGAGCAGACGCTTGACGTGTTGTATGTGCGGCGAGACATACCCACGTGACGATTTATCGACGTAAACGCGTATCTCATTGGTCAGTGAACAGAACACGAGTCTCGTTTACCCTTTAGGAGCGGCTCCCCATGGGGGATGTGTACTGTGGAAGGCAGGATCAGGGGGATGGGCTCCAACGATAGCCCATAACCTGGGGGATAGACGTCTGCAAATCAACTTTGTAATGTACACTTCCCCATCAACGTTGCCATTCAATTCTATCCTTCAACACATTTTTTAATTATTTTAATTTTCCTCTTTCAATCGTGATATAGAGCCAGAATAAATTATCATCGCACTGAGATAAAAAAAAATTTCTGGTTAATTAATTTAATTTTACTGAGAGAATTCGGAATGATTTAATGCACAAGAATAATTACATACGTGGATTTGCTGGGCGTTAGTGAATTTATTTAAAATTCATTAATTTTCTCAAACGAATCAGTCGCGAAAATTTCTATGGAGACAGAAATGTCGCTGTCTTTCCTATTCAGACCTTTTTTACCCGAAAATAATGATATTGCTCATTCTTTTTCACCGGAAGATAAAAATACGGGATAAATTCAGTAAATTGCCAACTCCACTTTCATTATTATACTCTACCCTCGGGGGTAGTTGCACCATATCTTGACGCATAAATAGTTGACCATAAAAAATTGTAAAATTGCTGGCTTCACTGAAATACACAGGAAGAAAACTTTCTATTTTCAGAAAAAGTCATTTGATTCCGGGATTCCATGTTAATGGAAATTAATGCGCATGAGGTGCGCGGTATAAATGACTTTTTCTCTTGTTGCAAGAATATTTTTCTTAACGTCAGGAAAAAAGATCTCTGAAGCTCAGTAATTGATATACTAAATTTAATGTACGTAATTGTGCCAAATGTGAGCAGTAAAGTTCGTTATTTAGAGACAATTTAAGTTCTGGAATTGTGAACCTGCTGCTTCTACCAGAATACTCATTTATTTTAAGGAAATAGATTAAGAGCTTTTTTTTACAGAAATTCCTTAATTAATTTCCTCACCGTTTCAAACTGACATAATCCGTGTAGTGGATTATCTGCACTCTCGTTGTTTTGTGGCTTTAATTATCTTTTTAAATGAAATTTCTATTTCGATTTTTTGTCGTGAATGAAAAATTGTCTAATACTTCGCATCTTTGACCTATTTCGGACAATACCAGAGGAAGTGGTAAAAACTTTAATTTTCCGCCCCGTAAAAACCGCAGAAATGATTAATTAATCTGACATTTTTATAGAGAAAGCATTTTTTTTTACCTGTCAATTTCTCTCGATTTTCTCCCTGGAACATGAAATAATTAGTATGCCTCAAAGAAAAAACTTGGTTGCTTGAAAGTTCGTCTTCTCCCCGAAAGTCAAGAGTTTCATTGTCAATTCAGTGCTGATATCGCAGTGAATAAAGTGCAAAGGTGTGCTCTCATTTTTTCCCTATTTTTCTGAATAAATTTATTCTTTTCTGGTAGTACGAGGAGGAAGGTCCGATGCACTCGAGCATTACAATTTTAGATTTAGCATTTGTAAAAATATACATTCACGGTTTTTGTTGGTCGGTTTATCCTTCAATGGACACGAGCCACGATATTGTTGAGGTGTTCTCCATCCCTTGAATTTATATTTTTCACAATGGGACAATAGAATACTGCCAACAAAGCTACCGTGACCTGAGCCTATCAACACACTAGATTTACTCCCGCCCGTCCATTTTTTTATAGTCTCAAATGCTCAACGCACCTTTTTTTCTCCTTTATAGGAATTGAAAAATTTTCTTTTAAACGACACTGTCGATCAATTCGCAATGTGTGCACTTGAATGTGTAGCACATGGCTTCAATTTCTCTCTATTTATTTGGGATTTTTTCATTTCATTTTTTTCAATATTTGAGAGAATGAAGGAAGCAGTGGAAATATACACAGGTTTCCACAAATCATATTGTCGATAGCGTAATTTTTTTATTTAGAATTGAAAGGGGAATCGATGACATTTTCTCTCGGTTGAGTTGACTAAAATGAATGGAGGGGAATTTTTCTTTTTTCAGGGGCTGAAGGATCATTTATTACCTTTGACGGAGGCTTTG
Source organism: Fopius arisanus (assembly GCF_000806365.1). Classification (NCBI taxonomy): domain Eukaryota; kingdom Metazoa; phylum Arthropoda; class Insecta; order Hymenoptera; family Braconidae; genus Fopius; species Fopius arisanus. The sequence continues at coordinate 2,187,195 of NW_011887744.1, read as the reverse complement.
CATGGGAGTGAAAAGAGTTTTTCATTGGGAAAATCGTGGATTTGTCGGGGATTCAATGAATAATGGGATGATTTGGAAATTTTCATTGGAGAAAGATAGTCACTAAACACCGGGCTTCACATCTGCAATATATAAAAAATAACGACTATAAAATATAAAATATTAAATATAAAAATACCGAAAAATATTTCCAAATATTTTGTATAAAGAACGAAGATATAGAATGATGAACCAAAAAATTATCAAGAGCTAAAAAAAATATTTCTGTCTCTCTTCTTCTTCATACTTTATCGCTGTAGAAGAGATGAACAATTCGGGATTCAAAACGCTGTTAAATAGAATTGCAGATGTGTTGAAACACTTGAAGTTTACCCGAATTTTCGGGTGTTCATTTGAATTTTCAATTACCCGTCGGAAATTCCATGAATTAATTCGAATATCAATATTGGTCGGTACTTGAGATCTATATCAGCTCGAATTTACGGAGTGATAACACTTGAAAATTCAAATATTCATCGTTAAAACTGTGCAGTCATGTTTACATGAATGAATGAAGAACCTTTCGTCTCAAACGATCACGTTATTCCAGCTGTTATATCTTCTTCACCGAATTCAATTACATCATTTTTACTCCATTAAAACAATTTATATAAAAAATAATTTATACAAATTTACAATATCTCTAGCGAAATCGAAAAAAAGCGCTGGACAAAGCCCAACAAATGGGTTCAGTTTCCTCCCGACTAATCCCAAAATCGTTCTCTCCACCCCATGCCCCATAAATTTGCATCCGGCCCTCGGTCAAAAAAAAAAAAATAATGAAAAAAAATATCTGCATCTCAACAAGTCACGATGTATCGTTTTTCGATATAAAACTGGCGGGCTTGGCTTCGGCTTGTGCCAGCTGAAGGCAGTTACTTAATACGTTTCAAGATGCGGATTAGGTGTCACATTTCTCCGGGACTTGAACATAATTCCTCTTCAGTCACCCTCACTCTTACTTCCAGCATCTGTCCCCTCGATGGCATCTTAAACGCCTGGTTATGAAGATTATTATAACAGCCTCAACAACTCATTTTTTTTTACCTCCTGTGTATTTTTTTTTCCCGACCCTTTCCGCTCTCTCTCATGAGATTTAAACGACCCGCGGGTGATCTCACGTCCGGTCCAATTGCCGCAAGATAAAGACAGTAACTCGAGGCGAGAATAAAATTGTAACTGGGAGGGGTTACTAAATAACAATACGTGAATTTGTGAGTGACGGTTGTTGCTTCCGGTGGTGACAATGTACTGTCTATGTGGGACTGTAGATATAGGGCCCACAGGGGGCCATTGTCACTTGGCAATGACCATCAGTGGGGTTTGTCTGGACTGGGGGCACCGGTACCATTTTATCGGACCACTGGATAGCCAGATGTTTTAGGAGAAATAAGCTTTCATGGTAGATGTATTTTATGGATCGGGTAAATGGAATCAAATTGATGGGAATAATGCTGAACAGTTCGGCGGGTTCATATATTTGTTATGGCGCACTCACGGAAATGCCTATTTCAAACAATTCTTTATGATGTGCATGTCATTTATCTAAATTTTTTTTGAAATGTCATGGAAAATATGACTGTAATTCTCTGGAGACTGACAGTCAATCGATTTGAGAGAAAAAATTCACATGAGACTCAAGTATTGAAATCAAAATTTTAAAACTTGATCACAGTATCAATGAAATATGACTATTCATATTTTTATAAAATATTCCAACTCGTTGCTCAGTAAATTGCATAATTGATATGTTTCATGTTTTAAATAATCAAAAATTTAATGAGCAAAATGTCCTTGAGCTGTCGAATATCATCGAATATCGAATATTACTCCCCGATAGTGATAAAGTAATAAATTGCCTCGATTTATCTGTTTCAGAACTGATTGGCATCGATGCTCTAGTAAAAGCTCCCCCCGTGGTTAGGTAACAACCAGCAAAATGTGGCGGACAATGATGGGAGTGATTGTTCTGGTGGTGCTAGTGGTATCACCATCAGATGCCAAAGTATCAGTTGTACCCCACGACGTATACCCCGGTTTCGAGGTGATGCAATTGAAACACGACAAGAAACACGCCTCGAATTATCACTTACTCGAGACGGGTTTCTCCAAGTACTTCACAGTACTTGATAACGGAATGGTGATGACAACGTCTGATCTAACGCCACTAGTCAACAAACCAGTGAATCTGCTTGTTCTCGAGGAGTTGTTCAACAGAACCGAAATCCACGATGTACATTTGTTCGTTATAAATCGTGGCAACATGCTGACATTCTCCTACGAGGAGTTGGGTACGGGTGAGGTAATGGAGAATGCACCAGCAGGTACAATTGTTGATGAATTTCCAGTATTACACGCATATGGGAGCTTTCCCGTGCATTATACGATATTGCCGGATGATTCTGGTGAACGTGCATTCGCACTCACGGAGGAGACCTCCACTGAGACTGGCTTTAATCTAACCCTGAAGAGACCGAATCAAGGAGTTCGAGTGGTTACCACTAAACCCCTGGACCGAGAAGTCAAGAAATTGTATGCTGTTGTTATTCATGCATCCGATGCCAATTATATCAGCACTTCTAAGATCAGTGGTGTGGTTAATGTTCTGGATGATAATGATAACAGTCCGGAGTTTGATCATGAGGAGTACAGCTTCGAGCTGCGCCCGTTGAACATGGAAACACTTGAGAAAGATGGGGCACCCAAGTGGAAGAGATTTGCTACGATTGGCAGGGTGTCTGCTAAGGATGCCGATGGGGATAAGGTTGCGTACCAGTTGATTACACCCACCAATTTACTAATCATTGTGCCCCAAACTGGTGAGATGCTACTTGCTGGAGAACCTGATGCTACTGTTGACGAGGACAGCGAGGTCGAGGTGATGATTGATGCTCATGATCTCAGGACACCCAGTAGGAGTACTCTAAGACCTGCTAGGGCTGTTGTCAAATTTTTGACCACTGAGCCTATCGTGAAACCTGAGGTTCACCGAATTCAGAAGAGACGCGTCACCAGGGCTGTCAGGCCCACCAAGAAGGTCGAGTTCCTCGAGTCTGAGGGCGATATCGAGGGAAAGATCGTTTTCTCTTTGGAGAAGGAGACTGAGAAGGAGGCTTACAAGATCAGGGATGAAAACCCATGGGTCACTGTCATGACCAATGGATCTGTCAGGGTTAAGCAGAAGTGGGACTATGAGGAACTCGGACCTGAAAAAACTATTGATTTTTGGGTTACGATTACTAATCAGAGTAAGAGGCCTTTTTTCATTTGAGTTTTGGGGTATTTCTACGATTCACAACAAAAAATTTCTCGACATTAGGAAATAAGTATTTAGATTTGTGAAAATTTTGAAAATTGTGTTCTTAATTTTGGAAAACTTGTACTCAATTCAAGAAAACCATTTTCCTTATTTTTTAAAGTCAAGACTTTTCTTTCAATGAGATTTCTGTTAATTTTTTTCTTGGGGTCGGCCATTTTAAGGGTTTACGTCTGACGTCATTTGAATGACGACATGCATTTGGTCTTTATTTAATGTTTCTTTTATTTTCTGGATTTTCATTGGTGTCTTCTACTTTTCTGGGGAACGTCACAGATTCTTGGTGTCTCCTCTATCCAGACGCTTATCCATGTCGATTCGACGAGGGTATTATTTTTATTTCCGAAAAATGACTTATGAGCGTTTTAGTTCCATTTAGATTAATTTCCATGGTTGTGGGCTTTAACTCGTCTCTTTGAGAGTTCAGTGGAATAACAGGACAAGTTTATCAGTTAGTAAGAATTCTTTTCACTCGCGATTTCAGTGTTCCCCTTGCTTTCATTTAATTTCATTAAGAGAGTTATGAGTTGGAGAGTATTGGAGTTAAAGAATTCTTAATTCAATTGATTCTAATGAACCCATCGAGTTTATGAGAGAATATAAAAGTTTATTTTATTCCGGAAACCAGTGGTGCTTCCATGCACTCTTGTGATACAGGACGAAAATTTTAATTAAAACAAAACTGTCGTTACCTCTTTTTTCATTCACCATTGAATTGTATGCAGAATAAGCTCTGACTTGTCGCTTCGTGACACGGAGATCCCGAGCATCAGCGGTTAAACGAATTAACTTGAAAAATGACAGCCATGTTCCATCAACAAAGAGTGAACATTTTTTTTTTCCCCTTTTTCGTTAACGTGACTCAGTCTCTATGCGCGGAATTACGAAAATGCATGCAAGGTCTAAATTGGGAAAAGCTTTTTTTGCTATAGTTTTATTTTCTCGGCATAACAGAACGGAATTTTTGCATTTTAAGTAGACACAAAGTACGGAGCATCAGGATGGAAATTGTGCAATAACAAGGAAAGTTTGGCCATTTTTTTACCAATACTTTTTATGGGAGGTCAAACTGAAAGGTTTGCACGGCTGAGGACGAGAACAAAGTGATTTTCTAAATGAAAATATAGATGAGGAGTTCATAAACACTTTGAAAGATTAAAAATTGTTTCGACTCATCGATTTTCCATTCGCAGTTGCGAATTGGTGAAGTCAGATTGATTCATTCCATTCATTCATTCCTTTCATTCATTCCTTTCATTCATTCCATTATTTTCTCATGATCTGTCACTGTCTGGACACTGAATGTATCTTTTGCGCTTCAAAAAATAATTATGTCGTACTATAATCGCGGTATTACTACTTGTGATCAATTATTATTGGGAGTCCCAGATTTCTCGGTAAATTTCAGTATCCACCGACCCGCATTTCCATCGAATTCCAATATAGATCCACCTACATCCGTTATAAATCTCGCAATAAAATATATATGTCCAGCCAGACCTACATATGGACATCCGGTCGCCAATTTAAATCCTACATTTATCCGCACTCTAACTCCCCGATAATAATCCCATCGAAAACCTCTAATAAGAAACACCTAAAATCCCAAAACCCAGTCGCATTTCCCGGAAATTGAGTTACGAAGGGAAACACAAAATATTGAACCAGACGTGGATGTCATTCTCCGGATTACGCGCTGTATGTGTCACGCTTTCAATCCATTGGAGAAAAATGAATCAAAGTTGATGTTTTATCGAAACAACCAATAAATTTCCAGCAGAAATGGTTTTCAGTAGATAGCTCAGCAATATTTTTCTCTGAGAACGTCTATTTTTCCAAAGAGAAAAACGCAGACAGTTATTTAATCATCACGAGGCTAGCTTTCGGGTTGTCCTGATTTCAAATAATTTATTCATGACGTTATTCCACTGAAACTCGAAATTGCGAAAATATATTTAGACTAGAAAAACTTATGGTACAACTGGATGGGTCATCTGAGCCAGATGTGAGAATAAATCGAAAAAAGATATTTTTGGAATTTGCACACTGAGGAAGAATCTCGATGTTGAAGAAAATTCGCTAGGGAAGAAGTTTCCTGATTTAAAAAGAAGTTTTCTTGAAACTTCTAGTAGAAACTTCTTCTTTTTACAGTGAGAAGAATTTTTTTTCCAATAACGAGCATTTTTTTCTCTCGACGCAAAATCTTCTGGACGTGAACTCTGGTCTCAAAATGATAAAGACTTTGAGAAATTTCGAAAAATCGATGGCGCATTTTACCAGTTATACCTGAAATAAAGCAGAGCACAAAAAATATGCAAAACTAATCCATGATTTTTCTCTTTCCAAAAAAAAATCACAAACCTTTAATTCACAAATCTCATTGGCAACAAAGAGCTTCAATGTAAGTAGCAATGAATCAATACTTCACACTGCATGCAAAACAAAATATCATTAGTTGACATACATTAGCAGCAGCCACTCGAGACAAAGCTCAGCTTGAGTAACAGACTGCCACACACAACATCGACTCAAGAGAATTCGATAGATGCCATTACGTCTGACCATTTCAATTCTAGACACCGACAATCAACGTGTGATTATCAACATCAAGGATGTCAACGATGAGGCACCCTACTTCATAAACAAACCCCTGCCAATGCAGGCAGTAGTTCAGTTGAATGCACCACCAAACACCCACGTGTTCACTCTGCAGGCACGAGATCCAGATACTGATCACAATATCCACTATTTCATCGTTCGTGATCGAAGTGAGTACTGACACGATAAAACAATCACGTTTTATCTTGATCGAATAGAATAACTTCATCAACGAATTTAAAACTGATATTCTCCAACAGCTGGTGGACGATTTGAGGTCGATGAACGTTCGGGTGTGGTACGCACTCGGGGCACTGATGTCTTTCAATTGGACATGGAGTATGTGCTCTACGTCAAAGCGGAGGATCAGAATGGCAGGATCGGTGAGAAACACTTTCAGTCAACTCAGGAGGAGAGATTATCCATTGTCGGTGGTAAACGGGCACCGCAATTCTACCTCTCCACGTATGAGACTGAGATACCGGAGAATCAGAAGAAAGACACTGAGTTAGTTGAATTTCAATATCTATTATCGCTAGAGTTTTACTCAGCTCTGCTGACTGAAGTTTAATTGATGAATTTCTTTGAGATAGCTCAGCAGTTTTACTTTTAACGTTAATCTTTTTATCGATAATATTTACGCTGTACTTCTGGATAATCATTAATATACCATTCTTTCACTGCAATTTCACGTAATTACGCAAATGGAATTTTATATTTTTATGTATGAAATTGAGATGTTGGAGGACTGCCGGAAATGTGGAAGAAATACGGTGGAATTGAAGTATTGATTAGAGTGCGAGTCTCGTTTAGTTCTGGTACATTATGTCTAAATGGACAGCCTATTTCAGAAAGTTAACTAGTTTTACTTCTACCGAGAAATTCGAACATTAATAATTGCCAGTTCTTCAAAGTACTCCAAAGATGTTACTCTTTTACAAATTACGCCAGAACTTTACACCGCTAGATAATTTCATAATATTCGTAATATCATATTATGAGATTATCCCAATCATATTATATCAATTTTTTGTAATAATTACAAGACAACGTTTTCGTAATCACAAGAAATATTCGCTTCATCATTTAATCTACATTTGTGGTTTCAAAGTTGTATAACTGATTCAACGGAATTGCTAGTATAAGTATTTTTTGTTTCATCAGTTGAATACTTGAATAATTTATTGAAAGTTGTTTTTCTTTGATGCCGTAATAGATGAAAGAGAGATTGAAAAGTGCTTATAAGGCCAGTCTAATGCTATAAACGTTAACTCAGCAACTTTTTTCCTCCAGTATCATATCCGTCAAAGCCAAGTCTTTTGCCGATCGTGAAATTCGTTACACTCTGAAAGCACAGAGTCAGGGAGCGGCTGGAACTTTCAATATTGGACCAACTTCTGGCATCGTGAAACTTGCCAAGGAATTGGACTTTGAGGATGTACGACAGCCCCACGTTTATACCCTCGTTGTAACTGCCACTGAAGATTCCGGTGGATTTTCAACGTCAGTCGAGGTAAAGTTATTGAAGACGAAATATCATTATAGATTTCAAAAAGTAGGGGATAGAAATGACTATTATGGACTTACTATATTTCGTCATTTAGTTGACCATAAGAGTGACGGATGTTAACGACAATGCACCGAAATTTGAGCTACCTGACTATCAGGCTCACAATGTGGATGAGGATATAGCACTGGGAACTAGTATCCTCAAAGTCAAAGCCACTGATGCGGATTCGGGAGCCAATGCTGATATCGAGTATCTTGTATCAGACGATCACTTCAGTGTGGATTCCAGTGGACTCATTGTCAATAACAAACAATTGGATGCCGATAATAACAATGCTTACTACGAATTTGTAGTTACGGCGAAGGACAAAGGTATAATTTACCCCTGGAACGAAGATATTTACAGAGACCATTCAGGATTTCATAATATATACCATTGAAATTCAATTTTGTGGGGAAAAACAAGTTCCATTGAGTGTGATTAATTGTAGGTTGAAATTCTTTAGAGACTATTTTTAATTGAATCGTAAAATGAATACTACTATCCGTACGCAATCGTAAAAGGTTCGCGAATATATACGGATTGAGCGTAATTGTTCGTGAAGTACAGATGAATTTTGTGTTCTCTCCCGATGAATGGCGTAGTAAGGAAATCGTATTTTTTATGAATTCAAAGTGACTGTAAATATCCAGAAAATGAAATCAACCGAGTTCTCTGGATTTCTGTATTGAAACAAACCGGGTTAATGGAGGTGAATTCGAAAGCTTTTGAGAGTTCCAGATTTGAACTATTGCCATGTAAATTCGGTTATAGTGTTTGCATAATTCTGTGGGGAAGTACACTATTGATTTTGCGAGTACAGTTTTGTGCCGGGATTTGCATTGATAAAAACCGCTGCTTTGAAAACAAATCGGGATATTGGACTGAGTATTCAATGCGTCTGACGTTTATCCGAGTATGTAGTACTCATTCGTGAACGATCTTTAACTGTCAGGGTTCGAGAATTCAGGTCAGTTCCTAATGATATTATGAATTCAACTCTGATTTAAGTGCCAAACCATTAATAGCTTCGTTGGAAAATTGCTCAACCGTAATAGCATACGAGAATTGACAATTCAATCCTGAATAAGACGCAGAAACCGTATTTCGGGTGTGATTTCATTATATCCGATTAGAAGCCCAAGAAAATCGAGTCTCAAGTAAAAATACTTGAAAATCTCGGAGCCCTTGAAACTTTGAAAAGAATTCGCGCGAAATTTTGTCAAACTGCAATAAAGAATTGAAATCTTACATCTCCATGGACCAATGAATAGTACGAAAGAAATAAAACTTCCACAAATTTGTTCTTCTCCGCTGCAGCTGAAATTGTCATAGATTTTCTCACTGGAAAATTATGAAGATAAAATTATGAAGTTCCCTTTCTTCGTAATTTGACACCCATTGAGATCCACTAGAGGGTGAAGCTTGCAGCATCACTTCCGCCAGCTATTAAATTCCCAAGAAATTGAAATCCATTCTCCCAAAAGTTTTTGATATCGAGATGCACTTGAGAATATTTCAGCTGCAGCGAAGAATCAATGCAAATCTATTCTCAAAATGACATCTCACTTAAAATTCTACCTATTGACGTAAAATATCCGAGATATTGTTATCAATTTGCATTGAAGTAATTTTCCCTTGGAATATCCTAATGAATTTATTGATGTAGGTGCTCCGGCAAAGACTGGACAAGCAACAGTGCGAATATACACGAAAAATAAGAACGACGAGGAGCCAAAATTTTCGCAACAGGTGTACACGCCAAACGTGGACGAGAACGCCGGGGCTAACACCTTGGTGACGACCGTTGTTGCCTCAGACAAGGACGGTGACAACGTACGCTTTGGGTTTGTCGGGACAGCGACTGAATCCGGGCAGTTCGTCATCGAGGAGATAACCGGCGTTATTCGTCTGCGTGGCTCAGACATATCATTAGAACGTGATAAATATGAGTTGAACGTAACGGCAATGGACGATGGTGCATGCTGTCCTGATGGGAAGAAGAATATTCATACAAGTACAGCTGTGGTAGTTGTCTTTATCACGGATGTTAATGATAATAAGCCGGTGTTCAAGGAGTGCGGTAGCTATTCACCACAAGTTGAGGAGGGGGCACCAAATGGCAGTCCTGTCATTAAAGTACAAGCTACTGATGAGGATAAAGGAGTTAATGGACAAGTCAAATATTCCATTGTACAGCAGCCCAATCAAAAGGGAACGAAATTCACTGTCGATGAAGAAACGGGACAGGTCTCGACAAATAAGGTATAGATTTTTGGGTCAAAATCCAAAGTATGTCGATAAGCTCAAAGAGAAATCCTCATGGAAATTTAAATTGCCAATTGCCAATGTTATGATTAATTTGATTCTCGCTCAGTATTTTTTGCCACCTCAGGACTTGTATTTCGTTCTGTAAATCAAATTATTGGAGACAATTGAAATTGAGATTGCCATCAACATTCATAATAGCCAAATAAGGGAAATGCTATCAATGATAATATCAACCAATTACGTGATTGCATCATAATTGGATCGGTCTTGCATGACAAATTGATAATTTCGGATCCATTGCAGTTAATTACTTGAAGCACTTTCCGCTATTTCCCTGAATATATTGCACTCAGCACCCGATGGCGAAATGAAATTGACCAAATTTTTATTCTAATTAACTTCAAGCCGTAATCTCATTTCTTAACGTTCGTCTGATCTATATTATTAACAATTGAGATCCTGCAAATATCTCTGAATCCAATGAAAAACAAATTTCACTCACGATTATTTTCGTACTTCGCTCCATAAAAATAACCATAATACATATTACGTATTTCGTTTGTATGGGAAGATATGCTTTGAGTACTGCCTTTGAATGAAATTACCTTGAACCGTTGCCCCTTTTCGTTACGGAATAGCTTCGAAAACAATGTTCATTTACATCCATCAATTGTCAAAGCCATCCCCCACCTGCCCTCGCCGTCATTCTAATTATATCCATTGTCCAGGTATTTGATCGAGAAGGAGACGATGGGAAATTCGTATCAGTGACAGTGAAAGCAACCGATCAGGGTGAACCATCGCTGGAGGGCGTATGTTCATTCACGGTTGAAATTACAGATGTCAACGACAATCCACCTCTCTTTGATCGTCAAGTAAGCAATTCCCATTATCCTTTGAATGTGTCCAGCTTTCAAATTGATTAAACACTCATTACCTCTAGAAATACGTGGAGAATGTAAAACAAGACGCAAGCATTGGCACTAATATACTCAGGGTATCGGCATCCGATGAGGATGCTGACAATAATGGTGCGATAATATATTCTCTGAGTTCACCGAGCAATCGACAAGATCTGGAATACTTTGAAATACAACCGGAATCCGGTTGGATAATATTGAAGAAGCCATTAGACGTGAGTATCACATTCTTCATCATTTTTTTCCTCGTCTTTATTAACATGCTATACAAAAATCTATCATAAATAACTCTTAGCAGTATCATCAATGTCGATATCTGGAATACGTGGGCGTTCGCGCTGTTGTAAAAAATATAACGACTTTTTTTTTATAATCATCAACAAGACCAAAGCTTGATATGAGACTTCTGTACATAATGTAATATAACTTCTCTATTGGCTACTCTAATCACGCTTTAATCGTTCTACATCTTATGAGAATAAATACGCTAATCGCATTCCAGAATCGCCTAGATTGCGTAGATTATTTTTATAAACTTGAGTGTACACCTTCTGCCGACGTTTAAATATTTACGTTAACAACACGAATTAATTGAGTTAATTGTTTTTACTGCTGAAAATATAATCGGAAAGAGAAAAATTTAAAAAAAAAACTAGACAGACTTTGTATACTGATATATCGTTTAAAATCGATATTCATTATTTCTCATTCACTGATAAATGAGTTACGTTTTTACGGCACTTGTATAGAATTTTTAATTCCCATTGATATGCACAATGTGTTCACTATGGTAAATATACTTAGCTACTGCCTGAATTCCTCAAATGCTTCACGTACCTGAATCGATCGACCAATTCGGGCTCATATATATATATATATTTTTTGAAAAGAACACACACTCTCTTTCTCTGTCTTCCACTATGATTGAAAAATAATTATATTTGAGTTTTGAAATGCTCATATGGAGTGAGCCTCGAGTTATAAAATCATCAATCCTTTAGATATGATATACAACATTCCATTCTGAATAAGAGCCAACCTTTTTGTATAGAATTGTCGGTTGTCGGTGAGTCTTTCATAATGAGGAAAATTATCAATTCAAATAGCAGATTAAATTTTGAGTTTTTCAGTTGTCGGTCGGTTATTTATTTATTCAATAAGACTGTGGCTGAGACTAACGTGATTTTATAGGAGCCTTACGCCTCGATTGCGTGTGCACTCTTTGTCTAATTAATCTACTTTGTTTGTCATCCACCCCAATTGTCCCCTTAAATATAACTGAAAAATTCTAACAATAACAGTAATTAATAATAATAAAACTAACGCCTAAAATGCTTAAACTGGAGATAATATAAACGAATAATTAAACATGTTTTACTGTTTGTTTTTTAATTATTTTTCATAAGGATTTACATCTTTTGTTAGTCTTGATGAAGCTGAAAAATCTACTAATGAGAATGTTGTTTTTTAAAAGGGAAGTGATGTGTTTTGAACTTCCAGGAGCAGGTGGGAAACCAGAATTTTAGTGACCCACATACGGTGTACTTCAGCGTCTACGCATTTTGTGGTGCATCAGACAATTTAAAAAGAAACGCTAATTTACCTAAAATCTTAAAGAACAGAGATTGCGAATTTATTTTTCTTGAAACATGCTTGCAATTTAATTGATGATGAATGTATTTTTTGAATCCTTTACAGGAAAAAGGATCGCGCTCTCTCGCTCCTCCCGCTCGTTATTTATCACTCACACTCTGAAATTAAAAGAATATCTCCCCGTTAATCTAATTATCAATACGAAGGCCTATATATCTAACTGTCCCTTGAGAAATGAGAAAAATCTATCTTGCCTGCTTCTCCGTCTGCTCTCTGACGTCATATTTCTCAATTTCACTACCTCTGGAATGAGTCTTCATCCATGAAGACGTCCCCAATATCTTAAATATTAAATTTTCCTCCTTATCATGCTAATCTTCACTCTCACTCATCTGATTTTTCCACTCTAGACTCATAACACTGTCTTCATAGCTGTCTAATTAATATCTATCTTCTCTTTTTCTTCCTTCTGGCACAACTTCTCATATTGCAACCTAGATTCGGTATAACTATCACCAATGAATGATCGACGACTCTTTTGTAAACTGTATTGTGTGCACCGCGAGTCTAGTTTTTAAGAAACAGTATATTTTCCAAGGAGAAGATAATGAATAAGCAACAGAAAAGAGCTATTGAACAAGACAATGAGTAAATCAAACGGACTCCGTGGTGTGACATTTTTTCTTCTGTGATTGGGGCGGCATACCGTTGTATATGCGTTATTGTCACGAGACAGACTCAATATATCAGCTAGAATCTATGTGAAATATCGCAGACGGGACATGGAAATTCGATAGTTGAGTGCCACAGCGATTTTATTTCAATGAGGGTTCTTACTATTTCATTTCAACGATAGTCAAAGAAAGAAAACAGTTGATATCTCTCCCTCCTAATTCCACAAATTGGATACTAGATTTATACTGACAAATCCAATTAAAATCCCTCAAAAAACCCTCACCCCTTATCTCCATCTCTACCTATTTATTTTATCAAAGAAAAACCTCTTTTTAACGCATTCTGCTTGCATGCCGTTGCCTGCATTTATTTCGTATGAAAAGAAAAACAAGATATTAAAACAAGATGAAAAAAAAATCATACTAATATCGTCTCATTATTGTTTATGTTTGTCTTTTATTGCACCATTTTCTTTCTTCGGATTTTCATGATGAACAAAAATTAACGATTAAAATACTAAAAAAGGGCTGTGCTCCAGTAAGTAGGAAACTCTTCTTTTTCACAATTATCAATTATTTTAATTTTATCTTTCATTGAGACTCAAACATTTCCGCATTTATATATGCTGTGCATCAAGTGCGTCGTACACCCGATTCTTTTTTTTATTATATCTCTGTTGTTTCCGTTTGTTTTAATTATTTCATCCCTCCTCGCTTCTTTTTTATTCGAACATTTCCAATTATTCGGAGTACTGCTTCTCTTAACGTTCTGTAAATTACCCTTCTCTGTTGAAAACGTGCTCGTTTCGATGTCGAGTTTGGTTTTTTTTTTGTTTCATTTTTGTTTTGCTCTCCTGTTTTCATCCGTTTGATTCGTACATTTTTCTACGTTTTGTTGATTGCTCTTGTCGCCCAGTATATACAAAAAAAAACGGCCGAATGTTTCTCGAATGATATTCTACTGATAATTTTCCCTTATTTTACAATATAAAAATTAAAATAATCACATACTCTGAATTAAGTTTAATAATTTTTATGATTTGAGTTATGTTTTTGTTCTTTTTTTTGGGTTTTTTTCATTTTTTAAATTAACTATCGCCGTTTTGTCTCACAACGCTCAGCCCGAGCTGCGTAGGTATCCATCGTGCCGTAGCCTGTGTAACATACATGAAAATATATATGAAATCATCATATATACAACGACCAAAATCTCAAACAATATACATAACATAATACTTGTACAGTAGTGTTGTAATTTATTTGCAATGCAGCACAAAACAAATAATATTTTATCGCTATAATTATTGACAATATATGTAGCAGCACCAGTAATATTTGCCGTCTTGTACACCCGATATATTACCATATATATCGAATTCATTATATATATTATTATTTTATTTGATAATTCTCTCCTACCGCCGCCAAACCAGTACTGCGGCGTTCACTGTAAAACCTTTGTTTGTTGTAATTGTTAATCAAATTTAATGAAACATATATAATTCCACTGATATTTGAGTGTTCCAGAGCTAAGCGAAATCTGGCTCGTCGATCGCCGGGATTTTACAAAAAAATAAATAAATAAATAAATAAAGAAAAAGTATGAAAGTCCCTCGCGAGGATACCTACCAGACTTCGGCTTGCGTCTTTATTTCAATCGCAAATAAATCACTGAGATCTTGATTAAAAAGAAAAAACAAAAACATTCAGTCAATTTTTTCGATCAATATGAAGTATCGAAATCGCATTATTGCTGAAAATTGTACAGTATCGCGTGTATAGATACGGCCTTTGTCTGCAATGTCAAAAAGTCTCGGAATGATAATTCGCTATTAAAAAAAAAAGAACAACAACAACAGCCACAAAACATCAACAACAATAAAAAAAAATGGCCCCGAAAATTGTCCTGTAACTTGACGGCCCATGTTTTGCCAATAGCGAGACAGGTATCGCCTGAAGGTGCGGGCCTCTGACAAAGGGACTGAAGTCTTGTCCGCTGACGTGGACGTTGAGTTAGACGTCGTAGACAGAAACAATAAACCTCCTCTGTGGGATGAGCATGTATACGGCCCCATTCACATCAAAGAAAATGTCACAGTGGGTACTGTAGTGACGTCGGTGAAAGCCAGGTTTGTATGCCACGACATGACCAAGACCAAGAGACATGCCGTGCCGCGCCATGCAGTGCTCTCTATCTCTTATCTAATTCTTTTTCTCTGTTGAATTAGTGAAGAAATTATAACAAAATCATAACATCAATACACGGAAGAATTCTGGGATTGAGAGTTTTATGCTGAAGTCCAACATTTGGAGTTCTTTTGCTGTCGTCAATACGATAAATTCATCAATCACGATGTCATCACCATTTTATTCTTACGAATCATCAGTCATTTATGAGATTAAAAGCAAAATAATCTCATGAGTCTTCCAATTCCCATCTTAATCGTTTCATTCATTATCAAACTACCCAGGAAATATATTATATCATCTTGAAAACTAAAAATTATCAAACGAAAATTATGACGAATAATGTAAAAAAAAATGGATATTTCCTGATAATATCAATTTTAATTTTAATCTAATGACATCTTCTAGGGACGCTGCAAATCTCATAATATTCTCAATTCACGAATAAATTTCCCCATGAAACACCAAGGCAGAAAATTACCAAGACCATTAATAAATTCTGTTCAATTTTCATTTCCAATTCAACACGAATCTCAATAAATGAAAACATTCACAGTAATTATCACGTCTATCCCACCAATCTATTTCACTCTTCATTACCCTGTCTAACCCAATTAAACACTGAACACTGAATGAGAATTCAATAGTACATCTTTCACTTACTTTCCACCTGTCTCTCATTCTTTTCAATTCTCCTAATCTGCGAAGTCTATTCAAACACTTGATAACTCCGACGAAAGAGAAATTATTGTGTATTACCAATTAATTAATTAATATAAAAGCACGTATGGTTAAGCGCGGCGTGTGGGTGCGCCCAGTAAAGCTCACCCATTATTATTTTTATTCACCAATTCAATGATGAATTGAAGTGACAAATGCGCATAATTATTGTTTCCCCACGAGTGGCAAATCGTCTTGTTACGCCATCAGTGGAGAAGGAACAATTATGAGCGGCCACAACAGCTCAACACCAGTGTGTTGAAATTATTATAATAATATCTTATTATTTACCACGTTAACGTGCACACTGCAATCGTCGTATTACAATGAATAATAATTTAATGATAATCGCCGTGAGTTTGTGGGAATTCGACAGAGTGATGATACCACAGGTATTATAAACCCCCGGGGAATCACCGAGTTATTTTTACAGGGTCAAAAAAAAACAAAGTATTATGTAGCGCAAAGGCGTTTAGGATAGTCTAACATGCCCACATGTAGATCACTGCAACGATCCTCAAATAGACACTGACATGTGATTTGAGGAAAAAAATGAAAATAAGCAGCAACATGAAAAAGTTGCTAACAAACGATAAATGGAGGGAGAGAAAAATACTAACGTGCCATAAAAAAAAAAACACTGACACTTCCTAGGTGTGATATACAGGTTGCCACGAGAGCCACGGTGCCTACGATCGTCGATCGGGACGTCCTGGTGTCCCTCCTCCAGCCTCCAGCTGCTGCCTCCGTCCTCACACGAGCGAGAGAACGATCGATGCGCTTTATTTTTCATTTATGATTTCCATTATTTTTCACCTTAATTTGCCGAGAAAGAAAATCAGAGACGACACAATGATCTCAATTAAACCACCAAAGCTTAAATTAAACTCCAATTAGGCGAATTGAATTTTAATCAGAGTTAAAATAAAATTTAAAATGAAGTGAGAAAAAAAAAAGTGGAGGAAAAGAGGGAAAAAAATGAATCCACAAAAATTTCACCAACCACCAACTCCCATGAGTTTGTTTTACATATCTGTCACGAGCACTAGACAAGACTAACGACGTTCTTTTTTCTTTTTCCATTTGTTATACGTATGTGGTGTAGCGCGAGACATACAAGCTGGAGGCGATGGCACAAGACAAGGGCTATCCGCCCTTGTCGCGAACCGTGGAGGTTCAGATTGACGTTGTGGACCGTGCTAATAATCCGCCCGTATGGGACCACGTAGTGTATGGCCCGATCTACTGTAAAGAGAACATGGCCGTTGGGGCTAAAGTTGTGTCTGTTAAAGCCAGGTCTGTCACACTGTTAATGCTCCGTGCGGCTGCACGAACCCGCCCTGCACGCAAAATCTCGTGGCAGTATTGTTCTTGTGCACGTTAATTGATATTGTGTACGAAACCCACACATATTTTACATTTTTGGAGAATATATTACACTTTACATGTATACTTTACACCCTGGCTGAGAGGAACACTCTGTCAACAACACTTGTTAAAAAATTCTATATCACTTGTCGATTCAGTTGAGGGACGTTAATATTAGTCTTAATATTAGTATTTTAATATTGGTGAGTGGAATTTTGTGAGTCACAATTGTTGGTTGTCATTCAGAGTGTTCTTACCCATCCAATGATATTTCACTTTGTTTTTTATTTTCTCCAGTTGATTTTTCTTGGTTTACAGTTATTTCGATACACTGTTTTATCATTATGTTGGTTGGTTATATTCTTTTTCATTTTTTTACTTTCCATTGATTTCATACATCATTACTGACAGCACATGAACATAACATAACGAATCATTAACAGATCATTACGAATACTGACATCACAACGCACATGATACAGATAATGATAAAGTTTATGAAGAAACACCACAAATTACCACTTCGATGCACGTCTTTATCGGTGTGTGGCTGTTCACGAAGACTCGCCTCGATGTTTTTGTCATTCACGATTTTGTACGTTTAATTATATTCAATGAATTTTCTATGTTTCCGAGATAGTACTTTATTGTTGATTCAATCAAGCCCTCGGGCTTTTTCACTCGATGAAAAATCTCGTTGTATTCTTACATAAGATTTTTACATTCTTAACAATTAAATATTTCAATGTACTCGATGAATATTAATTCATATCGAGGTACATCACCTCCTCGTGACAATCTCATCATAATTTAGTTATTCATTGATATTATTATGTAAAAATGTCGACGTGAGCAGTCACTACGTTCCCTCGCGATGACATGAGACTTTTATACCGCCTGCTCACGTTTTTTGAAAAGACGAAACAGTAATGAAAATCTATTATCAATATAAAAAAAACAGTTATGAGTAAATAAAAGTGATTTGTTGAAAGGCTGAGAGTTATCATATGAATTAGATAAAGATGTTTTCGTCGGGCGCCGGACGGATCGCAAAGTATATTAATTTGAGATTAATTTGTTTAATTATATATACAGAGACCCATTAGTTCGAATACATATGTGTGCCGTAAACATTTTTTGGGCATGCTTCGACATAGATGCTTCCTGAGAATCCCCCTTGATTTTTTCAAACTTTTGATACCAATTTTTATAAAACAAAAAAAAATAAAAAGAGATTCAAAATAATTATTTTATTTAATTAGATTGTCGTAATCATTGGCATCTTCCAAAATTGATAATTCATTGAGAAAGTATTTTTATTTTCTCTCGTAAATTTTAGTTAACTCTTTATCAATGTCATTTATCACTCTTTATTTTCCATTAAAATTGATTAATGATTCTCACGCGTGCTGCCTGCCGATCCTTTGTGCCGTTCGTCCGGGAATTAACGGTTTTATATTAAATAATTAATGATATACTGTTGCGAAAGAATGCCGCAAGGACGTAGTAGCCAAGTGAGAAATTGATGCGAGTGAATTCTCCTATTTATTTACATTCCATTTAGATAATTAATTAATTGTATTGTTTAAACCATCTGTTACGGTGAATCCTTCATTATTTCATTTGGTCAATGCCTCCAGATCATCTCCATTAATTTCCAAACATTATTTATCCGAGTCGAGACTATTTTTTTAAACTCCTCTGTTGGAATAATCGCCAGATTTATACCTATACGTTTGTTATCCATTTTATCATCCTTTTTGCAGAGAACTTGCATCAAGTAATAGAACGTCGACCATATATTTTGAATGCCGTAATTGATTTTTGGGCATGTTTCGTCAGTTGCTTAAATTGCGTTGAGTTTAGTGTCTTCGAAGGCCGTAGTTGGTTTACGTAGAGTTTAATGAAGAATAAAAATTAACAGAGTTGAATTAAATTGAGATAATTAGAAGCCGAGAGAAATTTTTTCATTCGCGAATGTGAATTTTTTTTAAAAGCATCATTATTTTTTTTTATCACAATTAAAAAAACATAGAATGAGTTAAAGTACATGTTCATGATGTCGTTATTTAATCCGGGAATTGACAGCGCTGAGAAATTCAATCAGATTTATTGATGTGAAAAATTAATGAGTACTGGAGTAAAATGGAATAATTCGGATGGAATTTATTGATAGGTTTGTACGGATGAGCAATAGATTGAAAAATACGAGACAAACTCAGACACAAAATACAAGATACTCTCACACGAGGATGAAATGCAAAGAAGAGAAAAATGAAAACGAATATATCCATTATATGGAAAAGAAAATAAAAAACAGACGGGGGGAGAAGAATCTCAAATTTAAAATTCAAAAATCAGACTGGGTTGAAGAAAGGCGATCGTTACGCACCGGTAGTTTTTCCGTTACACTGTTGAAAGAAATGATTAAATTTTTCCCAAATTTAGACTGAATTCAATTCAATGGGAAAATTCGAGAAAACTCTGAGCATTTCTGAAAATTCCATCATTATCCTGATTTCCATAAATTCCAATAAATTCCAATAAATTCCAATAAATTCCAATAAATTCCAATAAATTCCAATAAATTCCAATAAATTCCAATAAATTCCAATAAATTCATAAAATATTTCCGAATTTTTCAACGAACTGAGGTTTGCCCCTACAAATTTTGGCATGACATTAATAATTATCATTGTAAAAATTCAATAAAAAAAATATAATCAGTGTATGCAATAAGTTTTGCAACGAAAAATCGACTGCAGCAAATCAGATCGTCTCTCATCAATTCCCTCCGCTACACTGTACACGACAGAATTCTTCAGTATAGAGAAATTCTTCCCCCGTGCCACATGTATCCTTAAATAATTAGTGGGGATGCGTAAAGGACAGTCACGAGATGCATAATTAATATCACGCTCACGAGAGACAATGAATCACACGTGAAATGAACTCGGTGCAATCACAAATCGCGGCACAAACTCCTCAAATCCAAATAAAATTTCATTTTTCCGAAGCACAGAACAAATGTTCAACAATAAACCTGTGGGTCTATGGTCTTCTCTCATCTGTCCTCCGTAACTGAATAAATCCCAAAATTCTAGATGAATAATGAACAATCAAAGGGAACATATACGCCTCCGCTTATTCTTCCACGTGAATATATATTATACTTCATAATATTAATTCATGGCCCTAGATATACCAATTATATATTTACGATAGATGTGTACACGTACGCGCACAAATGCATAAATCATACCGGTGATATCACGCTTGAGCGACTAACATCACACACACGATTGACACATGTACTTAAACACGAAAGCATTTTAATACGGTCGGTTACATGCCAAGCACGACCGCTCTTCGAACGTTTCCACGATAATCATTTGAATAAATAAAAAATTACAACAACTCCGCCATACGCGAATATTTATCCATGCGACAATTCCATAAATTCTCTTAATTCTCTCATTTTCTGGCTAAAGTAATTCAATTAAACGGTACCAGAATTGAAACAGACAAGCGAGAAGGACCCATAAAATTGAATAGAAAAACAAAATTTGTAAAATTGGAAAAATTGACAAAAATGGAGAGAATCCAATGAGGAATTAGCGTTCGTCGTGCGTCGTGTTCGGCTTTGTTTGTTTATCAATACGGAATAAATAATTTCCAATAATTTTTTGTGAAGTAACACGGTGGGAGAATACACATATGGGAGTTATGGAAATTCACGGGAATACGGTGGAGGAAATATGTGGGGATCGATTTTATATTTGAAAGATGAATTGATGAAATGACGGGGGGTTGAGTAGTGGGTGATAATAGATGAACACGCATTGGATTGATTAAGTGATGCCGCCTGCGAGTTTTTTTTTAATGAATTAGGTAGATGAGACATCTTTCACTTCTAGAGTCACGACGAATTTTAGTATCATGAGTTTATGGATGCTATGGAGAGAATATAGCGATTAATGAGGAAAGAAACGACAACGAGAGAATATCGAGGCAATTTTTATGCCGTTGGGTAATTTTTCTAGAGTTTTTAAAAATGAGGGATTAATTGGTTAAACAAATAACTGATCAAATAAAATGAGTAGTGAGTTGCGACGTGTGCGCTAGGTAAATTCATTAAATTAGATGTGTTATTCATTATTATATTATCACTAGAAGGATTTTTTGGTAAAATAAGTTTTTCATTATGACGTGTTTCGCATGGAATCTTTCGTTAAAGCCGTTATGATACTCATAGTTTTGTACGGTATAACCTGAATACCCTAGGGGAAATTTTCGTTCTCGTTTCTGTTTCCGTTTTTTTTTTCTTTTTCGTATGTCATGAGGGCCCAAAGGAGTATTCATTGGGAAAAGATAGATTATTGGGCCACACACCAGGAATTTTTAACTCATATGTTTTCTCGTATGCCCTCACAGCTCGGGAATCGAAAATAATCCCACGGTATTTTACCACTTAATGCCGGGATCTACTGCACAGACGAACAAATTTCATACGTTCTACCTTCAGCAACGATCGGAAACGTTATCAAGGGACAATGTTACCTGGGCGGATATAAAAGTTAATCATCCGCTGGATTATGAGAGCATAAAGGAGTATAATTTAACAATACGTGTGGAGGTAAGCTTGAGATTATTTTATGTGGCTTCAAGAACTCACTGAGATGATGACAAATATTCCCGCAAAAATTATGAACAATTATGGAGGAGTGCAACGAAAAAGATAAAACAAAACAAGTAAATTTTAAAGAGGCCCTCAACGTTCACCAATCTCATAAATGAGAGTAATGTATTTTCGCCTTTCTCCTTTTACAAAATAAAATAATTATCGTCAATAATTGGAATGAATCAATTAATTCATCAATCTCTGACAAATTTACACGTTCTGTATGACTCTTTCACGTTCGCTTTGTAATCGGTTTCGACGGCACTACATGCAAAAACAAGATCAATTCAAATCATTAAAATTTCCCATAACAGAAATTGAAGTTGGAACTTTATTGGATGTTGATTGAGAGTGACGAAAATTCTTCCATCGAACTGCGTTGATGTTCATGCGATAATTAAATTTCTTCTCCTCAGTGGAGTGAATTCATTGGTTTATCCCTTTGCAACAAGGAATACTTGTTACATAGTTGTGTTGATTCATCTGCAAATACATAAGCGTCCTGAAGATATTTGTCCGTCAATAATCCGCACAACAGTCGCACCCCTTGTAATGTTTATCCTCCAACTAAACTATTTGTTTGCTATTTCATCACGCAGAACAACGGTGCCCAGCAACTGGCCTCTGAGGCGACAGTTTCTATTGTCCTGGAGGATGTTAACGACGAGATACCACTATTCACCGAGGGTGAGCAGGAGACAGTTCTCGAGGGAGAGCCAATTGGTAGCACAGTTACCCAGGTCAACGCGATAGATAAGGACGGAACATCCCCAAATAATCAGGTAATTTTTGTTACCCAAGGCATTGAACTACTTCGAAGGCATTCACTGTTAGAAATTTCTTGAAATATCAGTCACAAAGTCATCTAAATTATCAATTACGCGAGCCTCAATTTAATTTCAATAAAAACCAATCACTGACCCTCTCATTCACTTTGAAAAAAAG
>NW_011887744.1:2160540-2163259 GCF_000806365.1 Fopius arisanus | reverse complement strand
CGATTAAGAATAGATTCCAACAACTCAAGGAATTGATTTGATTTAATTTAATTTTATAAGTGTCATTGCCATCATTGCCAATATTTCGTAGTATTTTTTTTATTATTTTGAACCATCCTCATGCCGAGAAGCCCAATCTCCGATAATTAATCCCCCATCAGATTTTACTCCGGAAAATGAAATTACTCAGCAGAATTTTCTTCATCATTTTAAACGAGATTTTTGTAATTTGTTATCAACGGTTGTCCCTCAATACAGGAGGGTAAGCAAATTGTGATGAAAAATAAAAGCGAAGAAATTCATTAGAGAATATATTCATCCTTGTTTCGCTCGCTGTATGTTGTAAAAATGTATAGAAGTGGTGGAGTGAATTGCGCGCAAGCTCGTGAGTCACTTTCACATCGAAAATTTCCTCGTAACACGGACACCTCCCCTGGGATTTGTGCTAATTCCTCGACGAACTGGATTTACTCAGTTCCCCGGGAATTACGAGTTTCATGGGAGAAACTTTCGTTGTTGGTGTCATTTTCTCCCTGAGTTTCCTATGCTATCGTTATATGCAATAAACCCCACCGCCCATCTACTCTTGGCTATGAAATTTCGGAAATTCGAAGTTCCAGCGGGTGGAATTCAACGGACCAAAGATAACTTTCCATTTAACCCACTGGTGTTCGTGTTCACTGAGTTTAATACGCAGCAATTTGGCCAGTCAAAAATTAATGAACAACTCGAGTTTTTTCAAGGGTATTCAGTCATTTCATAATGAGCTGTGAACTGTCTTGAAAAAAATCAATGAATATCCTGAAAAGTTTCGATATTTTTCGCTTTCTTTTTTTAAGAGCAAGTGTCTATGTCGAGCACAAACCATCAAACACGAATATCTTCATCGAAAACAAGAAATGAAGATATGAATGAAGATATAAATAATCCGCGTGTTAATGAAATAACTCTTTAACATGACGTAAACTACGCTCACAATTCAATCCTCTTTGAGATTTATTTCATTCTTAAACCTCTACTGGAGTTGATGGAGATTCCAGTGAACATGAATACCCGTTGTATTTCCTTCTGTACAAATTTATAGACCCCAAACAATTTAGTAGTGGAATTGTAAGTGGAGATGGGTCCGCGGATGATGCACATTGTTTTGTAAACAACTCATTTGTGAGATTTACACAACAAAGTGTTGGTGATTGTTTAAGAGGAATTTAATAAGAGATTTCATCTGTACTTTTTCAGAAGGCGAAACTCCCTCCAAATTCCCGTGGATCCTTTTAATTCGGGCGCCTTGAATGCCTAAATCGAATGAGTAAATTCCACTTTCATTCAACCGATTCCATAAAATCTCTTATTTACATCTGCACTTGAAATTGTATGCAGAATAATATTTATAATTTCCATAAATTCTACTCAATCCATTCATTACCAAGATATTTACCAAATAATTTCAGGTCATTGTTCACCGGGACTTACTTCCGGAATAAAATCCCTGATGAATCTAAATGATCGTCAGGTGAATATTAATCCTCCCTTGAATTGTTTCCTCTGTATCAAGGAATCTCCACAAAATTTAATCGCCGTTTTCCTCAATGCAATGAATTGCTCCAAATGAATTCACTGGAAAACAATGAATTTGTTAATTCCACGAAGTCTTAATGTGACTTCTCGAATTCTTAAACTCAATGACGAATTGCTCGACATCCCTACCTTTCAAACAATCCCCTAGAACCATTTATTTACATTGAAATACTTGGAGAAACTATCAGTGAATACAGAAAATCGTTCGATAATTCAATGTACACTTGAACGGTTTCCATCCAATCTTCCAACTTTCTGTATCTTTCATACTTTAGTCCTCTTGTTTATTTCCTTCCCTAGCCTCATCTCTCGGGAAATGAATGTCGTCACTGTATTTATTCAATCCTCAAGGCATTAGAAAAATCAAAACAAATAAAAAATCTGGGAGACTGACGGAATAAATATCCGAGGGAGAATCGTTCCGGTGTTACTCTTAGTTGAAAAATTGATGACACTGCTGGCGATTGTCAGGGGATTCTTTTGCACGTGACGATCACATGGGGGAATATCGAATTTCAGATTTATATTCAACGGTGTAGAATTTAGCTGCTGTCTAGGGACTGCCACTTGAAAAAAGTGGATTTCACTCCTGATATTCGTATATCTGCAAAAACTGTCTAAAGCGTCGTCATTCTTTTCTGTGTAAAAATTTATTCACAGAGTATACATGACATTACATGTGATGTATTTTTCTGCAGTCATATTTTTATAGTGCACCGTGCATGCGATATAAATTAGATTTATCGGGATAGAGGACATCATCGAAAATCCTACTCGAGGTGTAGCCTGTCTCGTCATGTTGTCCGGAGGTGAAAATCCTATTCGGGAAATAACATCGCAGGCTGAGTGACGATGAATTACCAAAGTCAAAGGAATATTTCCGATGGAATGCCATTTATGGAGAAAAACGTTTATTAAAAATTACCGCAATATTAAAAAATGTTCACCGAATTTTGGGAATTATCCACGGTATCATTAATCATTAATCTCTTTATTGAGTTTCAAAAAATGTTATAATAACAAATAGGTTGTATTCGCCGAACACACGGGGAGAATAAAATTAAAAATTGGAATTCATTATTTACTGGTTTCCCCGCATTTTTCACAAAAAATGTAAAGTGTTGGGATTTTAATTGTACTC
>NW_011887744.1:2155321-2159920 GCF_000806365.1 Fopius arisanus | reverse complement strand
GCAGTAATAACCGAAACCCTATGTACCAGGCGGCATACATGTGTAACATAAACTTGATACCTACTCGAATCACTCCAACTTCCGTGAATGATTCGGGTAACAAACCCTCTTACATGGGCTCCGATGACCCTATCGTATTTCCCCTGCCCCATAATTGCTCTCGATTCGTTTTTCCAAAAAGCGAATAAAAAATTCGACTCCTCTGTCACAATCAATCTCTCGTTTTTATGTGAACAAAAACGAAATGAGAGAGAAATAGGATAGAAATGGGCCGACCTCACACGTGACAGATTTTTTACAATAGAAAAAACGAGATGAAGAACAATGTAAAACCTTGTAGCAAAAGTACAAGCGCAATCCAAACACGATAAAACTCCATATTTGCTCCAGATTTAAACCTCCAGTCTGGACAAGTACTTTCCATAGTAAACAAATATCAGTTACTATTCATTGAAACTAGGCGTTCGATTTGGCGAGTATTTTGACTGGAAAACTGAGGGAGATATTCTGGATGAGGGCTTTTACAAATGTATGTGGATTGGTTTTCGTGAATACGATGGAGTTTCGGGGTATTGGAAAAACCATAAACTGAGTGACCATAAAATTAATCCCCGGCTAAACGCACTAGAGAATTTACTGTACACACTGGCAAAAGGCAATTCACATGCACAAAATATTTCGAGTACATATGTTATCCCCTCATGTGACTCGGTGCCACGTACAATCGATTAGAATTTATTTCTCTGGGAATAAATAGTCCTTGGCAAGATAAACTTTCGGTTAATGAAGCAATGTTAATGTTCCCAGGGAGAATCCAGTTTTTTTATTATATAAATCATTGCACGCAGGAATATATTTTTTTAATTATCCTAATGAACTATTGCTAATTGCATTATATATTTGTCTGTCTTTGAATTTTGTCAGTTTTCAATCTTTCAGAATTTCCAGGTTTCATGGAAAATTCAGATATAATTCAAATATCTGTTATAAATTTAATAGTTCATAATACTTCTTTTGAATGAAAGTTTTTAATCATGTAGTGCTTTGGTAATTGTAGAATTTTCACCAGAAAATTGGAGTGAAAATTAAATAAAGTTGAGTAACGTTGTAAAACAGTGGAATGTTTACTCCACCTCATGTACTTTTTACTCAAAATTTGTGGGAATAATTCCTCAACTGCCAGTACACCACATCGTAACTATTTGTTAGAATAATTTTTGAAATACATTTAAACCGAGATATTTCATTGAATTTACATATGTTTTATTCCGAGAACGTGCTAATGATAAAATATGAAAATGCCTTGTTAACGTTTGAATGAGAGATTAATTAATTTAGAGCTGGATGTGGGAGAATTCGACATTTCTGAAACTAGCTGGATTCTCCTATCAAAATTCCCCCTCAGTCTCTCGATTATCCCGACATATTGATGATTGAAAAAGCCTCTCTCGCCCTCCAAATGCTAATATCCCTCATATATTCATGAATATTTGTCTCCTCCCACTCCTACTCATGAAATATGTAAAGGCAAAATCAATGTTGAATTCCCACATACCCAAGATACCCTTTGTTCACTCCTCCCCAGGTCTTTACCAAAACTTCACACAGAGGGAAGAACTTTCTTGATGTTACGAAAAAATATCCTAACGTAAAAAAAAAGCAGCTACATCCACAACTTCTTCTCTTGACATTTACTGAACTAAAAAAAAAGTGTTTTTCAATAAAAATTTAGTTTTCCAAGACCAAAGTTCTCCAAAAATCTCTTCATCAATCAAAAAGCAAAAGTGGATGACTAAAACTTCATAATAAAATTCACCGCGACATTGTGATAAAAAAAGTGTATTAAAATAGAAAAAATTTTCGTGAAATTTCCCCCAAAAAAAGAAAACTGATCGTCTCCGTCAGAAGGTGTGACTGAATTCAGCTAAAAATGTCCGTCAGTAATCTTTCTTTCTCCCATGAATAATTTTTTTCTCCGTGCACATACGATTATTAATTCCCAGCGATACTCTCACATTTCTGCAGTGTAAAATTTACATTTCCCGAATTTGCTCCCCAAAAAACGCATGCACACCAGAGCCCGCAAGATCCGAAAAATTATGGCACTTCTGTTTTCCTCCTGCGACACAAAAAAAAATGTAAAATTCACGTGGCCTCATTGCGTCCCGCGATATATTCGCAGTGCGAAGGTACTTACCGCGCTCGCGGTGGCTTATTGACACGGAAACCTATAAATTTGGTGGCGGCGAGGCGGATACTGGTTCAGTTGGGGTAGTCTCGAGGATGGGGGTCATAGGGTGTCTGTATACGGGTATCTATGTACAATCTGTACTTGTATGAGTATGTGTACACAACCCCTGCACATCGCGGTTCTTTGCAAGGCTCGAATGAAACCCGGGAAGGCAAACTGGGGGAATAAAACCGGGATGCACCCCACAGCTACTCTAAATAACTCTCGTTGCTTCAAGCCACCCACCACCCCAGCATCATCCCAACATCATCCCAACATCATCCCAGCATCATCCCAGCATCATCCCAGCATCATCCCACCATCGACCCAGCATCACCCCGGCATTTACCCCTGTTGCACTAGCTAGTTGCTTCAGCTTCTGTCATTTATATGTCGACGTTTTTTTTTTTATTTTCACCTCAGGATGGGGAGAAAAACGGAACGAACAACATGGGGTATAAAGAGAGAGAGAAAATGCTTGTCACGCTTGCACATCAAGTTGACTCCTTGGGCGGTAGAATTATTCAGTGAGCCGAATATTTCCGGGAGTAGTCAGGAGTGCCAGTTAGTACCACAGCGACGGTCTTTTAGGTCCTTCTTCATAAGGAGTCCCCAACTGTTGGACTCATTTTGTGGGAATCTTTTGGATACCGGAGCCCGAGGAAATTGCTATGATTGCGGCCTCCTTTGATCGGTCGCGTGTGCAGCCCTTTTTTTAGACGATTTTCCAACTTTCACTCACAAATTCGTACTTCCTGCTCAAATTCCTTCCGGCGAAATTTCAATGCGCCTTTTCAAAAATATTTTTGGGTACATTGGGTCAAGGAATTTTCACGGGGAATTCAATACGTGTTAATTTCTGTCTGATTATTTCGTGAGAATTTTCGTTAGTCCACTCATCGGTATTTTGACGAATTTTTATTATTTTAGTCTTATTATTTTTATATCGTTAAATGATACGAAAAACGAGGGATAATAATTTTGAAAAATTGCAAGTGCTTGTTAACCAACGGATCGGGTAATCCTCAGGAAAAATAGTATGTACCCCATATGTTTCAATTATATGCACATACATTTTTGGCCAAAAGTGCACGCCAAAGGGGGCGTAAAGTGCCAGCTAAGGAAAAATTCCACTGCCAGCACTGGACATTTTATTGGGTAACACGCGAATTTTTCTTATCTCGATATGAAATTTACATATAAATTTCTTGAATTTTACTAGAAATCTTTATAAATTTTACCACAAATTTCACTTGAATAACATTAGAATTTTTCCTAACCGAAAGATAATAGATCCAAAATATATTTCGCCTAATAATTTTTTACCTTCGTGCAGTAAAAATTCCAATTTTCTCAGTAAAAGTTGAAGTCCAACTTAAAAATGTTCACTAACCAAATACAATTCAATCCTCATAAATAAAAAAAAATAATCGTTGAATTCTGCGAGCGCTTTGTCTTGCGCCAAATTATGAAGCGACCAAAAAATTTTGATAACATTATTAATAAATGAATAAATAACTGAATTATTGAAATATATAAGTAAATTATTAAATTAAAAATAAATAAATAAATCATTTTCCAATCTGATTGATTAATATCATAATAATTATTTATTAGCTTTGACGTCAATCGTCATCTGACGCACATTCTACCTTTTACATTATGTTAATATTCTCTACATATATATTCTCACCCTGTGGGCGACCGTCGCTGATGGTTACACGCTGTTCCATGAGTACAGCAACATCAAAGAACATGGAACCTCACTCTGATAACTTATCGTCACAGTAATATCTCACTACCCCCTATTGTTTTCTCCCCCAAAGGTCTACAGAAAGCTTTTTCAGTAGAAATATCACAAGCGCTCCAAAATCATGGGCTCGGTTACTTCATTACATGAATATGCAAGGATAGAATTTGTCCGCTCAATTTGACACATCAAAGATTCAGCAAAGTGAAAAACTCGTTCATCCTCCAAAAACACAGAACTATTCCACCTATTCCAATAAAAGAAAAATACCCTGCCATTCAATATCGACCGCCTTTATTACGCGTCTGGGTTGGATTATGCGATGCTCTAAATGATATCTCTACTTTTTAATTAGAATCTTTTCTCTCGACACCGATATCATCAACTTCATTCTCTTCTATGAAGTTCAGGGGAAATTGACGGTTCATTCGACAGGAATGAAAACATGTCGCTCTCCGGTAGAAAAAAATTCACAAAAAATAACGTCGAACTGAAGAAAAAATTCAGATTAATTCCGTATTTATTATGAAACGAGACTTTATCGGAACTGTTATGCAATTTCACGCGATTTTATTTCTCTGTGTACGCAAGGCTTGGAAGATTCACGTAGCCCATGTCA
>NW_011887744.1:2146130-2154656 GCF_000806365.1 Fopius arisanus | reverse complement strand
ATTTCATGATTTCATGGATAATTTCGTGATTGATTTGAGGTGAATACACTTTTGCAAAATTACACTTGCAATTTCACAAAGTCATTTGAATTATCAATTATATCAGAATTAAACTTCAATTAAAGCGGTCAGTAAATTTATCTTTTTTTTTAAATTCATGGCAATGAACTTTTTCGTGTTGAATTATAATTTTATTTTTAATGCAAGCATAAATTTTCATGTCCGTCGTGAAAATAAAACGTCTGATACAATGACATTTTTTAATTCAATTCGTTTCGAAATTCAGGGAAATTATTGCTGGACGTCGTCCTTTGAAACTCCAAATTGTTTTTTCGATAATAATTCCAAATGTAATTTATTAATAGTATCCAAAGGTAAATGTGTAAAATTATTGGAGGCAAGTGAGTCGATCTCGTTATTTGACGAGTCCATCAGTTTCTTCCGTGCGAATGGACTAACTAAAACGCCCGGTGCTCATCGGATCTCCTCCTTGGCTCATTGGCGCGGAAACCGATAAATTTGGTAACGACAACACCAGTCCAGCTTTTCGGGCTTTTTTATATATGTAGGGGGTTTTCCTCGATGGAGATCCCACAGCGGAAGCCCCAGAGACAATTCGGCCAAAGCAAAATGCCACAAAGTCTCCAAGTTTCACGAGATACCAACTGTATGTTAGTACACAGTATATGTAATTCTGGAGTTTTGTTTACGAGCTCAGGCTATTGGAATACTTTTTAGTTTAATACTTTTTATTGTGAACACTGCTTTCCATTTTTATACCTTAGTTTGGTCCTCCAGCTTTCACAGTGTCACGTGAACTTTTCGAATGTCGATAGTCGATGAAAAAATTTCGGATAAATATTTATTCGAAACTTTTATTATGAGTTTATGGGGAATAAATTTTGAATCCTCTAGTTTGATATTGTGGTAGGACAGGCAAGGGCGGATCAAAAAATAAATCCTCATTTTAATCCGCCAGACATCTGTCTGACTCAACTCGATTTTTCCACTTAACTCGAATTCATTTTCAAAAATTAGATGTTTTATCATCCGCCCATGTGGACTATCACTTTACAATCCACATTATTTTACTTTATTTGTACTCGAATAATCAAAAAGTCACGGAAATTTTCAATTTTTCATTGAAAATATCCCGTAAAAAATTATGCATATTAAATTAAATGAAAAATATGGTAGCCTGAGGATTTGGTGAGCATCCCGTCGGTAAACAGCTGTTAGAATCGTGCATGCATTAATTCTCTCCAAAAATCCGCTAATTGTTGCTCCTCAATAATTCCATACGAATGTGTACCACCGATATTATAAATTAAATCATCCAATTCGAGCGTTATACCGTGTTAATTCCTTTTCCCATTGAATAATTCGATTCAACGAGATCATTCCACCGCAATCAACGATACAATATCCAAAGGATACAAATTGTTTATCAGACTCGAGCGAGCGTATAATTGAATAAAATCCCCATTATGCCCATTATAATGCCCAAATTAAAAAACACTGCAGTGTTGATACTTTTCGTCTCCACATTCACAACACGAAAACAGCATTAAACCCCTTAATTCCATTAGAATAGAAGAACACTTTAATAATCTCCAACGTATGGCGAAGGCAACTTTAAACTCACCTCCAAAACAAATTACAAAGTGTCACTCCAATCTAATAAACATGACACAGTTGTATCGTGGCACTATCTCAAATATCAATTAAACATCGTGATCACGCTATCATTTCCCGTCGCCTGATCCACAACAACTCGTATCCCTCGGTTTCAAGCCCACGCTACATTGTCCATCATGATCACCACGCGACAAGGTACCCCCGTGTATGAATAACCGATGAGCTACAACATTTACTGACATTCAACCGCCATAAACAATGAAAATTAAATCTCAACCATCAGCAATCCATCTTCTCTACCCAAAAATTCTCCCACTTACTCGATTACTACACTCTTGCAAAATTACATTTGAAATTTCCCGTTAAAAACTCGACACCTTGACCATAAAATTTCTGTAGAATTCTTCAATGGACAATCAGGTAATTTCTTGAATATTCTAGTGATTGAAGGACCGTGGGAATATTGAAAATTCAAGCTTTGATTCATTGATTGAAAGATCAATTATTATTTGACATGAAGCGTCCAATTTTCGTGAGTTTTTAAGATGAATGAAAAATTCAATGATTACTCTTAATTGAAATTGAATTCAAGATCATGTAATCGAGAGTCGAGATGACTGTGTTATTGAAATTTCAATGAATTTTTAACAATGTAGACGCCTTTATTGTTCCAATCACGAGACACGAGGGAAAAACTCCAGCCCCAGTCTGCAAAATAAACCAAAGAGAGGAAACACGTCAAAATTACCCAACTCCTGCCTTCCATTCGCTTTTAGCTTTCTGCAACTTCCTGGGGTTTTTCCGGCCTTCTTAAAGAAAATATAACGCTCGTTGAAAACTTACATTTTTACTTGAAACTTGTCTCGACCCAGGCAAAGTAGGTTTACCATTCTCGAGATCTTGAAAAATACTTAGAGACAGAGACAGCAATATAATATGCAATCCGGCCAACAAAAAGGTGTAAAATGAAGGGGAGCAGTGCTGGGTGATAAAATCAACTCGGAAACTTCTTTATTGCTGACAACAGGGCTCTGTTAAGTTGAGTTATCAAGTATTCTTGAAATATTCAACACCTCCTTCTCAATTGTTCTATCGCTTTAATTATCCCCATCAAAAATTGGAAGCACTAAAATCCATTTGTTTTCCAATGGTTTATTACATTTCATTAGCGTTATCAAGGCCTCTTAAAAATCTTAAATTAACCGGAAATTCAATTTCATTTTTCATGTATTTTTTTAATTTATTGAATTGATTAATGAAAATATTAGATATTTCCCGGCATATACTCGCTGTATGTATCGGGTAGATGTTATTTGTTAATTTGCAAAATCAACATGAAATAGTTTACATTCTAATAATAATGTAATCAATGGACCGATAATTTAACGTTCAATTTGATTTTCGGAA
This sequence comes from Fopius arisanus, assembly GCF_000806365.1. Classification (NCBI taxonomy): domain Eukaryota; kingdom Metazoa; phylum Arthropoda; class Insecta; order Hymenoptera; family Braconidae; genus Fopius; species Fopius arisanus. The sequence goes on along the minus strand of NW_011887744.1, from coordinate 2,151,611 downwards.
ACATACATAACAGTACTGTTACCTCATGTTAATAACTATCGTGAGAGATTTTTAATAATTTTGAGTAGAGCATAATGGACGCGATATGAATCAGTTCATTATTTCCCGGGATTTAATTACGTAGAGTATTCAAATCCAATATCACTGATTAATTTCACTAAACAGTAATTAATATTTACAGTACCAAATTTCAGTACCCAACCAAAATTCTATTGAAAAGATCTAATAAAAAATAAAACATTAAATTGCAGTGTAAAAAAGTAAAAAAAAAAATTTTTCCCTGAAAGATTGGATTACTTTTTAAAATTTGAATCCTGAAAATGTTCATATCGTTGAAATATCACAGAAAATTTCTAAAAAACATATTGGAAAGTTGAAGTAAAAATTTCTAGCAGTGTGCCATCTAATATGATCCTCTCGTATATTTTCACAGTGAGAGTTTCTCGTTTCAAAGGCCCAGATCCGATGTTCCAGTATGCACCAACAGTTTGAATTAGATTTCGTCATGTCTCCCATCACCAACTCTATCAAACATGTGCACATTTAATGAAATAACCACATTGACTATTGACTCTCAAAGATAGCTCGCCTATACCCAAATGACATGAATTACACAGGGGATTCCCTTCGATCGTTCCTTATCTCATTTACCAGGATTTGGAGTATTACCCAAGTACTCACCCTGGAGGGCGCCTCACGCTTAATTCCATCTCCAGTGGATCCCAAAACCCACTTGTTTGCGTATCCGTGAATCGAATGCAATCCGTTTAGGCCAGTGGGAACAAATCCAAACTGCATTTCGATCGGTTCTTGATGACTCTAGGTTGACCGGTGGGTGGGCAAGGGGTTGGTTAGACCACACGAGGAATATCCCTGTAGCATATCATCATCCACGTAGAGGCCCCCAATGCTTCATTGACCATTTATTTAACAAAAAAGTTTATGCACTCTCAAGAAAATACCATTGATCAGAACAAAAGGTTCTTTGACCACACTATTGCAAAATTTAATTTCTCTGAAACTCTTCATTGACGAATCAATTTATTTTTTCAAATACCATGATAATTCTCAAAGGGTTATCCCTGAATTTTCAATTAATTTTCGACAACAAGAAAATTTCTGGGCATAATTAAAATATCTAGCAATTATAATTTTTTTTTTACCCACGAGACAATTAAATAATAGCCATGGAATTATACGATAATTTGGAAAGTTTCCAGTAGGTAAATTCTAAAATCAAGAATTATCGGGATGCAGTAATTTTCGCTTGAAGTGGGAATTCTACTTTTTTGTGAATCCTCAATCCCTTGGTTTTACAGCTGACTGACTCCCTGTTGCCCCGCCATTTTTAAATCTGACACACGTCCACAACCACGATTACTCCACTTTGAATAATTAATTTCTCGCTAATTATGGGAACACTATTTTGACATTGTTCATTAATGGTGCGGTACCCATGGACGTCCAGTGTAAACTCTTGTTGACAGGCTGCGGACGAATTGAGGGGATGAGCCGGGGAGACTGGAATCCCCAGAAATATATGACATACGGTCATAAATTCACTGAATTTCACATGACATTAAACGAGTTACGTTTGCATACTGGGTATGCTTTTGACATATTTCACTGCACCCCTTAAACATTTGCGCAAATACTACTTGACAAAACATTGCAGGAAAATACTTAATGCTGGTGTGGCGCTGGGTAAATAGTTTTTGGCGGTAGTTTTTGGGAAGTTGTGTAACTGATGGGTCTGGGAGTTTGTTCATCAAGTGTAATTGATATTGCACCCATTGGATTTGCTTGTTTTTTCAAGGGCTTTTGAAATGGCAATACGAGACAAAAATTAAATCCCCGCTGTTTCGAGAGTTAACAACATTTTTCGTAAGAGTAACATTCAAAAATTGTCGTTGAAGTTCCAGATCATTCGCGGGTTTTTGAGAGAATGAGATGAGATTTCACATTGGATCAATATTCGCTCATCCGTTTAATCTCCATGTTTATAGAAAAATCAGTGGATATTTGATTTTCCAATGACCTCATTTTCTGAAATTTCCGGGGAAATTCGATACGATAAAATTTCCCGGGTCAGCCCTAGCAATTGTAATTGTTACTTTATGTTCTGCAATTATAAAGACCGGATTTATATTACATCCGAGAATTTTGTTGGAATTGTAAAAAAAAATGTAGGTTCCAGACAGATTGATGTTTTAAAATCAAAAATATTTTTCAAAGGAGACTGATATCTGATTAAAAAGAGACACGAGTGATCCATCATACATGAGTAGCTAAGTACTCCCTCAAAGATGTTAATACCTTCACTACGACACAAAGTCCCGAAATCGGCTTACATTTTTCCGCAAAAAAGAAAATTATCGACAACTCTAGAGAGCCTTCATAAATTCTCAATATTCCTATAGATTTCTCTCATCACAACTCCATTCCTCTCCCAAGTTATTTTCAATCCCTGGAGAGCTGGTATTCACTCCAATAGCCTCGGCAAAATTGAAAAGTGCAGTTTGAAACCTTTAAATCGTACCAGAGAGTACTTATCGATACACTCCCCGTTGTCATGGTGAAATCCGCACCGGAAACTGACGCGTAACTCCCCCAATTTCCATTGCCTTCATCACTTTTCCCCCCAGAAGATTTCAATCAATCGTAGACATTTCGGATGAAAAGCGACAAGTGACTGATGGTAACAATCCTAAATTCCCATTTTTATTCAATACAAAAATTCCACCTTCTACATACAAATATCACCACAATCGTCAAGCTGAATTTCGGAGTAATATTCAATAATATTTAATTTCCGAGATTACCAAAGTGACACAAAAAATGAAAGTAGCCATTATAATTCTCCCCAGGAATTTCATATAAAAAAACCGGAAATCTTTAAAAACATTTGGTACCAGTTTCATGAAGTTGGTCAACCGCATTTTGCTCTGAAATTATGGAAGCCACGGGAGAGAGAGGTAATTTTGATTGAATATTTCTCTCCTTGCGCATACAAATTTCCCAAGAATCGCGAGTCTGAATCTCTGAGTAATATTCAGATTTCCGGCACGCCTGATACACTCGCCCAATCTAAACCAGGGGAGGTATTTTAGATGCTGCATAATATCTCTAATAACCCTCATTACCCCTCCACCTGGTCTCAAACGTAATGCGTTCTCGCAGAAATTGTTGCTAATGACACCAGAATTGCATTCTCCCCCTCGATGAATATGTAATAAACTGAACCCTCATCCCTGCTGTGTATTTTATGGATATTTAATGTATCACATTTAATGCTACTCAGCTGTCATCTACAATTACATCAATACGAGTACCAATTTCTGGAAGTTATACGACCTGCATGAGTCAAAGTCGCAAGGGCTTAATACCACTCCAGAGTGATAAACCAGAAGCGCGTGGAATCGTGAAGAGTCATTCGCGGTTTTCATTATAAAATTTCCACCAGTTCGGGTAACTGCGTGTTGCAGTGTTCCATCGCGATAAGAGTTTTCCATCATGAAATCCTATGTCCGTAATTCTTCCTATCGTCCAAAACCACCGATATACATTTTCCGTTTATCTAACGGAATTCAGCTCCCACCAGCCGCTACCAGAGAATTCAAAATCATTTGCACTGGAGACAATCCCTTTCGTCATAAAAGAAAAATGCAGCATGAAAAATGCAACATGAATAAACAAAATTAACAATTTATATTATACATCTATATATGATAATAATAAAAAAACATCGGTAAATAGCGAAACGAATAGTTGAATGAAAATAAAAGCGGATATTTCCACTTTGTCGTTTCTTAGTTATTAATTACGGCCTCCATGGACTCCATTCCATTCTCATCACTGCTAAAGTTCGAAGGTGTTCCAAGTTTGCATGTAAATGACTCGTAATTAAACAGTTAATTGTTTTGTTTAATTCGAGGTTAAATTTCTCTGCTATTTTAATGACAGCACTCACAACCTTCCTCCTATCAACTTCTCAAACAAGGAAAGTTATTCTTGAATTAAGACCAGGGGATTCTCTATTTCAAAGACAATGCACGGGAAAACAATCCCTTCAGTGCATATTATGACTCCAATCGAGTTTTTCAGAATTTCTGTTTTTTATTATTTTTTTATTGAAAATTTAACAGATCCAACAAATTCTTTTTGCCATTCACAAAAAACCAATTAAATTTCAATTAAAATGATCAATTCCTGATCGTGAGCACCTTTCGCCTAAAAACTGCATTACTACGGGAATTATTTACCCTATCATCATTTATTATGATTATTGTTATTCCAGGGATTATCCAAAATTTCTATCAGTTGATTCATACACTTGATTGTCTTTCGATTTAGCGGGACCCGTGAGTGGATCCATGAGTGCGTCTTTAAGTTTCACGTATGGATTATTTTTATTCTATCGAAAAATCGTGTCGAGCCATGAATAAGCAATTTACCATAAATATCACCTTTTATTTAACAATTGTATGAGTACCTTTGGCCAGTCCTGGGGATAGTCGCTCGAGTGGTACCCTTTCCAACCCCCATAACACATCGAACCGCGTGGTGACACAATATATTGACTGAGGGTGGATTGTGCGCCCCGACTGATTTTCCGCGGCTGCGCAAATCCATTCTCCACTCCTGCGGGCTCTTTACAGTGGGATCCCCCTTCCTCTGGGGCACCGTAGATTCACCCCGACGCCCGACGCCGTTTGTTCCTCTGTTGTGCTCCTGCTAAACGGCTCCGAGCTCTCCGATCTCTCGTGTGTGCTGTTGCCCTTTCTCCACTCACAACCATTCAACCTCACCGCTATTTCCCCGCCCATCCAACTCTTTTCCCACTTGTTCATGCACCCCTCCGACTCTTTTTTTTTTCCTTCTTGTTATCACTCCTAGTCTTTTTTTTTCCGCGCACTGAATGCTCACTCCGTTACATCCGTTGGCGATGAAAACACACCAATGACAGGTGACGTATCAGTGCATTAAACGGGAGACACTTGTTTCTCGGACTTTAAACAGTGTTGGCACCATGAGTTTAACAATGAGTTTTTATCACTAACAAAGTTTAAACAGTGAGTTGGTGTTGGGGAGTGCATGAATGTGCGCTATACTCTGGAGCTTTTCAGTTTGTGTTTATGGTGGCCGGAAGCTGTGGAACATCAGTGAGACACCAGTCAGGGGTGAACGCAAGTGTTGATTCGCTGTGGAGTTTGGCTTGTCTAATGGACATTCCATATTATCGTCTGGCTAACAGTAATTACGGTATTACATGGGTGATTGTGGCAACTGATTGAATCACCATTTTGTTGGCTCACTGTGGCCAAGTGAAGTTCATGGCTTTTTTCTGGTTGTGATCAATGTGGTTTAATGGTTGATCCGCTCAAACTATTTTGGGTGATAACCAACAGCACGTACCTTGGTATGTTTCATTAGTTTTCTATTTATTGGTGTTTGAAGGGATCATTTTTTCTCGGATTCAAC
>NW_011887744.1:2144235-2145420 GCF_000806365.1 Fopius arisanus | reverse complement strand
GCTTTCCAGGTGGAAAGAGGAAAGAGGAAAGAGGAAGGCACCCAATTTGCAGCTTTTTCTTCTCTTTTCTCGTCTGCTATGAGGGAGCAGATTGGTCTCCACCTCTTTCGCAACCTCCGGGCGATCTTCATCGATAACCAATGGCTACATATTTTCTCTTCACGGAGTTCATGGTTTTTTTTTTCTTCGCTCCAACCACCTCCGCCGATTTTCTCTATCTACCTCGTAATGAAATGCATAAATTGAATTTACACTCGTCTTATCCTCCCGCTTCCACTTGATTCAATTGACAAAACGATCGATGCAGGAGCGGATAGTGCGAGATTATCGGTGAGGCGACAGTCGGACGATGTAAAGCGTTTTGCCTCCGATAATTCAATCGCGACAAAGTCGTAAATCTGCTCCGGACGCCCTAGTGGGTGGCCACCCACCCAACTCTCGGCAGTGCTTTTGCCGCCTCTATCTATATTTTCTATCTATCGTTGGCATTCCCCGGGAGAACAGTTTTAGCGAGATACTCCCGAGGGGAATAAACGTATACTGATTCAACCGATACTCTTGCTGCTGAATATTTTTCGTTGATACCACATTAATTTTGGTTAATGTACAGATTAATATACCGGAGGTTCAGGGGCATTTTTTCTCGTGCTTCCCCTATTCATAACGATTTTTTAAAAATTACACTTGTAGTTTCAAGTTTAAAAAACCTGCAATTTTCCACAACGAATGAGTGATATGGAATTTTTTCGGAATTCTTCTCTGATGAATTCGTTAATTTCTTGAATATTTTGGTAATTTTCTATTTTCCTATCTTCCTTAAGTTCCTATGACACTGAAAACCACTGAAAGTCTCGAAAATTCAAGCGAAAATAGGGAATTAAAAATAGAAATTCAAGCTTTCATACTTCCGAGAATTTTTTTTTAATTAATATTGATTAAAGACATTCGTTGATACAGAAATATTTAAATAAATAAATATTAGAAACTCCGTCGCAGCTGCATCAAGAATATTTGCTTGGAGGGATGAATTTATTCGATCAGGAATAAAGTTTTGAATAAATGAAAGACCTCGACCCTTCCATGATACGGTACGATATATGGGTATTGAAGCAAGTTTTCTCTTGGGTTCAGTCAATAATTTAAACCTGCCGCGGAGTAAAATATGTAATGAAAATTATTATGGAG
>NW_011887744.1:2141030-2142752 GCF_000806365.1 Fopius arisanus | reverse complement strand
GAAAATCCAACATCTTATGGAATTCTCAGGACGAAGGAAAACTTTTTCATGAAAGACTCAATCTCAAATTGCTTTCAACTTTCCAACATGGAGAATTTTGTTGAAACCTTTCCCGGAAGTGAAACGAATTTCTAACAGCCAACATGGATATCACGTGATTTTATTATACTCCTACGCATTTCACATCGATAATTGTTCATATGTTTGTATTAAAATATATGAATGGCAATGTTTGGAGCTGGTGAACATGAAAGTTCAGAGTACAACGCGAATCTCGACAGTTAATTCCACCATTTAATTTCTCATTCGACGAATATTTATCTCACCGCACTTGTTTTACTGGACGCACTCAATTTTTAATTCGCATCTGCATGAACGACTGGTTGAACTGTTGTAAAATGCTGTAAATCGATTTTTGAGTGAAGGTGTTGGAAGTGATCGATCGCTGATTGTTTTCGATGAATTTTATTTTTCTCAGGGTAATATTTCATTAATAAAAATTATTATCTCATTCGATTATTTAAAACATTCTAATTAACGACCCCTTTAAACGAGCATTCAATAAACATGCACGAACAATTAGTAGGTAATTAAAAGCGGAGAATAATAATTACACGGAACAACTCAATGAAAAGCGTAATTTTATATTAGAGAAAATAGTGAATTACACGGGAATTAAACTTATGAGGGACATGAACGTAAATGATGAATGAGGATCTGAAGAGGACGCAGAACAAGAACTTTTAAAATGTTAGAAAACTATTTTCTTGATTGTACAATACTCATTCTTGATTCAGGAGAACTTCGCCTTGAATCGAGAATGAGTTTTCGCGAATCTCTAAACTTCTTTCCTAAGATTGACAAATGTTTTTCCAACGTGAAAAGAAATAATTATTAATTAATTTTACAGGCGCACTAAAAAAGGAATGAAGATCGTAAAACAGTGAAACTCGGTTAATCGTTTCTTCCGCAATCGTTCAGTGATAAAACGCGGAATAATTATGAATATGCAGTATTCGTGAATGAACATTGTTCGAAATACTCTATTCTTCACCCGAAATACTTGATTCGATAATGGCGTTATAGCACTCACCAATAAATCCATCGATGAATTTAATCGCACGATTTCAGGCGAGAGCTTTCCGGAATTTTTAATAAATCACTTAATTCCGGAAAATTCTTCTCATCGCAATCTCCACAATCCCGGAGATTAATATTCCCATGAAAATTCAATGCTGAAAAATTCATGTTTCAATTCTGCTAGGTCTTTTACCGGTGTAGCCACTTCAACGATAATTCATAACTCTTTGGAAAATGACTTCCAAGTTTCTTCATCGTCCTTCTTCCTCGCGTTTCCTTCCTCCTACACAATGTCACTTGGGAAATGTTTTTGGTTCCGGCTAGCTCCCCAGAAATTTTTTCCCAAAAATCCCATACTCGTCGACGCTATATTTATTGGTCAGTAACTCTCGGAATTTTCAATAAATCGGAAAAATCGTTATACACAAATACCATAAAATCGTGAAGTGAGAATTTTTCTGGGTGAATTCGTTTTCTGTTATTAAAATATGAGAGAATGCGGACTATAAAAAATGTATTTCGCGATAATATCTGATCCGTAAAAAATAGGATATCGCGTAAAAGTGTTTTATACCGCAAATAAATGTAGAAATCGCCTGAATAGTTTGGCTTCAAATCATACGCGATACGATGAGTTTATAT
>NW_011887744.1:2135976-2140165 GCF_000806365.1 Fopius arisanus | reverse complement strand
AACCAAAGCGATGGCAAACAATCAGTACACGATAATTACCTATAGAACGCCTCCCAATTATAATTTTTCATTTTTTCATGTATTATGTATATAATGAAATGAGTAAATTTATTCTCTCCAGATTTTCACATATTATGCAGTACATGAAGAAAAACTTCAAAAATCCTTCCTAAAGAATATTATCGCAATTAAATTACCCGAAATGTACCGACAATTTTTCTTGACGATTTATCCGATGGAGTGTCTCTTAATAAAAAAATGTGAATATGAAGTGGCGCCTGAGAGTTGCTGGCGTTATCACATTTCTTGAACGCTCTCTATACTTTTATGAGGATAAAAAACAATATGTGGAATTTTCTCTCTTTTTCCACTGGGAAGTATAACTGGGTCTTGGATTCAATATGTGGATTCAAATATGACAGCTCCAGCGTTTATGACGTTCAACGAGAAATGCTTTTATTCCCCCAGACTGTTCCTAGGAATTTTCGTCAACTTCGGGGAGACACTCTTTTTTACTACATTCGTAATTATCGGGTTGTTACTTTGTCCGTGATTCTCGGGACTGGTTGAATTTCATTATGGTAAATATGTTGTAATTGGAGGAAAGTTTCTCCCTTTTTTACTGGAATTTTTTTTTGGTATTCCATTGATAATGAGATACTAATTGTTAATGCTGTTACTGGAAATCGAGTTGGAGATGGGATTCTGTTGCGGAGTGGTAGAACGTAACAAGGGGAATATGACATCACCGTTAATTGCTTAATTATCCTGGAAGCGAGTGACTTCGGGGAGGAAACGTTGAATAGTATCTTTTTTTCGTTGCTAATGAAATTTTTTTGTTCAAGTTCCTGCCACTTTTCGTTGCTCATCTGGTAGGTAATTCTATCGAGAATAGAACATTAATTAATCTAGTTACCACATTTTTGTATTTTAATTTCCATATTTTACGATATTTGTTGCTCGTGGCTTTGCCATCACTCCACTTGAGTGACTCGCTTTGATGAATAAAGACGAAAAATTACGGGCGGAAAAAAAACTTCAATCCAGAGAAATTTGACGGCTATTCAGTAAAGAAATAAAATCCTCAATGCAATACCTTACAAGTCCTTACTGTAACCAGACAAAAAATCATTCCAATAATTCAATTCATTCTCGCATTTTCTTCGTCAATTTTCTCCCCAGAAATAATTTTCCGTCTCTGTGTAATTTTCCACGGAGCAGCATTTCGCCTGAAAATTGGGGAATTACAGAGCTCCGGTAATATCCCTGGTAGGATTTACCATACATGAAAAACGGACCGGAGTTGGTGCACGGCTGGCCCAGCACTGGGCCAGGCTTGGCCAGTTGCTTGTCTCCTTCCAGTGATTTCGGAAATTCGTCCCTCCGGTTAAAGTCGCTAAATGATGTACGAAAATCCAGTGATTAAATAATAAAATGGCAGAAACTCGGGGTGCTAAATAACTAAAAGCTCTTGAGGCAAAATAAATAGAAAGTGGTAAATACTTCGATGGTCGTGTATTATAGTATCATCGAAAGGGGCTGAAAACTCTTGCAACCAAGTAGCCTGAAAATACCGATAAATAGTATGTAACCATGCGTGGTGGTTATATTTGGGTGTACAGAGGGTATGATTGGAGGGGGTGAGGAGGTGGGTAGCAAGGATCGCGCTGACGTTGCGGCCAGAGCAATTCTCTGATGGTATCGTCGTTCAATATCGACTACGTACACGAGTAATGCAATCTCATCGGGCCGGAGTGTGCCCCACGGGCTCGAGGTATTTTGCTCCTGTTACCCCTTACTTTAACCCGCCGCATTCGCTTCTAACCTCATTGCTCCTCACATATTAGTCTGTGTAAATATCTCCTCGTTGCGGCCATGCATCAGTACCTGTATGCAAGTAAGATGTCATGGTAATGGCGCAATTGGGCTTGTGCACTAAAAGCTTTACTCGTAGAAGGGCAAAGGGCCCATTCTGCGAAACAATGTGCCAGCAGTTTATTGTCCTCGGTTATGTTACGCTCAGTTGCAGGAATTGATGAATTAGGGAAATGAATACTCTACGATGGAGTTAAGGCGCATCATTAACTGCTGCTTTATAAGAAAATACCGATTTTTTGTAGTTGGACGGCGAAAATTGAAACAATTACTTTACGTTTGTGTTCAGCTGGAAGTGAATATTCATCGCTCAATTTCCCAGAATTTTCGGAGATTTTCCGGAATTTTGAATTCCAGAATATAATTCTTGAAGAATAATTAAATTCAAATTTGCAAGGCTAACTGAGCAGAAGGCAAAATTTTCGTTTATTCAAAATTCATTACTTTAATTAACGCTAAATTCGTGATACAACAATAATAAAGAAAAATCCTGCACCAAGCATAACTAGAACTCGTTATTCGAGAATAATTTCTTCATTCATTCGCCTCATATTTTCAATGAAGCTCATAACCGCAAGCTCAATAAAAAACAATTATCCTCAATACACAAAAAAAACCTGGCACTACAGTATATCCCGGGGAATCCCAACGAATCTAAAAAAAAATGGTGAAACTCAACGCACATTTTTCCCCGAAACCAAACACCCGCGCAAAGTAAAAGCCTTTGAGTCTGACTACACGTAGAGCCACACTCCTGATACACTCCGCTATTCAATAAAAAAAAACCAAAAAAAAAAAAAATAGAATTCATAAACTCCCATCCTCACTGGAGCCGCAAAAACGTTCGCCAACTCCAGTATTTTCCATCATTGGAGCGAGAAGAGAGTGAAATTCAGACGCGTATATTCATTCTATTTTCTCATTTTCTTCTATTTTGTCGAGTACTGACTGCGCGAGTGGCTCAGACACCTTTTGTATGAGTCTGAGTGTGCGACACAGTTGAAACATACAACATGCAACATGCAACATGCAACATGGCCCCTCAACACTCTCACTTTAGATCACGTTTCTCTATTTCACGAGCCTCTCGACGAGTCTGTGTTGTTCTCATGCATCCCCTTTTCTTCTTACCCTACTCTATCACTCCATTTCCAGACAAAGTTAAACCAACATGGAACGATGTTTGTTACGTAAAACCACTGCCAATTTACTAATAGTTCTTGGCACACGGAATAAACAACAGTGGAGAGGTTTGGGATGGCCAGCGGGAGAGGGAATGGGTTAATGAAATTGAAATTTACATCGTTCGTAATTTAATCTAGGCACGAATATAATTTGTGTCTCATTGTCATCGGGAAGTAGATATAGCTGGAGGTTGTGGGTTGAGCTCCCTTTATTCTGTCTGATTAAATCTTATCCAGCACTGGTGAATTCCAACGGTTTGGGAAAACATGCACTCGTGATTTCGTGAACTACGGTGGCAAACACTGCCACGTACTCCGAGAATTTCATTCTATTTTTATTCTATCTGTTTGAGTTAATAGGTGAGTATTCCGGAAGTTTGCCGAGTGATATTTATGGCAATCCTTTATTCTTTGTCCAGTGTTACATTGACTGGAGGCTAGAGGGCTAGGGGGCTAGGGGACTAGGGAGCTAGGGAACTGCGGAGCTGGGAGCTAGTGGGCTGAAAAGGGTGGAGATAAAGTGCACCTGAATTGTGCCACCGCATACGCTAGGTGATCATCGATTTTTCAGGGGCTCATTGACAAGGTAATGAGCCGAAATTGAGTCGGTTATGAGTGAATTCCTGATTATGGATTTCGGGTGGAATTAGGGTTGCCAGGGTCACTCGGGTGGGTAATGGAATTTATCGGTGAAGGAGAGTAATTAATCGTGTAATCACGGAAAAATGAACGGAATATTGAGAGGATATTAAATAGCTGTTCAAATTTTAGGGCGCGGAATTCTAGGTAATTCGGGATTTTTTCATCATTTACTTAAATCAACTCACTAGGTGATCATTTTATTTTGGTGTAATGACAAATCCGGAATTTAAAAGTAGTGTGGGTTTTGAAAATGAATATTGTGGCAGACTATAACTGGTTTTATCACATTATTTTTCCGATTTTTTCCCATTCCAACTCCCACGGGGTTCGTTCCACATCATTCCATCGAAATAAATACACTGATCCGACCCAGGGGGAATATTCCTGTTTGGATGTCTACCGTATACGATGAAATTGCAATGTTCTCGTCATTCCAGGTGAAATATATCCAGCACAATGAATTCCCAACAAATCAAACACAAACGAGG
>NW_011887744.1:2133754-2134876 GCF_000806365.1 Fopius arisanus | reverse complement strand
AATTTCTCGGAATTTCTTCCGAATTCTTCTCTTCCGTCATTTTGATCAATTTTTCAACAAATTCTGAGCTAGATCATTCGCTTTTGCGGTTTTCCAAAAATATTACAAAAATAATATCAAGTTTATTATGCAGAGTTAACGATTCTTGGAATAATTTATTAACTTTAATGGCTCTGGCTTTGTTTCGTACATATCTATTACAGTTTTTTAACAAAATTTCCGTGGGAAATTCCTGCTCTATCCATGAACATCGCACTCTCCGATTTTCATTCATTTTTAAAACACTTTGTAACGAGCTAAGTTAAACTAATCAATTGGATTTCGCAGCCCCTCAAAAATTCCATGATTCAACAAAGTTTAGGATAAAATTTTTCAATTTAGGATAAAAATTCTGTGCCACTATTGATATTCAGTGGTTAAATAACTGTTCGACTTTCTGCTCATGGAATTTTTCATTCATTTCATTGATACTAATCTCGAGTGATTGTTTCGCCCGGTTTTTTCTATGAGTAGCCATCGTTTTGTTGGATGTGTCCTGGATAAAAATAGTGAAGGAACTCTTGAGGATCGAAGAATGAAGCCGATTAAGCTAGCTATTCCCTGGCATTGAGTCTTAACAATTGCTTTTTTCTTGTTGCTTTATAACGACTCCCAATCATAAAATGTTCCGTATCATCCGCCATTGAATTCTTTCAAGATTTTTTTTTTCTCTTTTTCCCACTTTTTATTATTGTTACAACTCTGCAACAAGCATCTATACTCCGTGGCTCTTCCCCCGGTCCACATTGCCACAAAGTTTCATTGCCATTTATTCACGAACACAATGGAGAGAAAACGTAGCAATTCAACTGGTTTTATATTTTTCGGTCTTATCATAGCCAACGACTAACGAGAATTTCATCCAATTCGCGATTTTCTACGCGCACGAAACCCATTCCCGTCCCCGCGTGAAATTGAAATAGTTGTGAACTCGATGGAGAATTCAAACGAGAAAGAAAAGGGTAAAGCTACATGGAAAATAATCGAGCTTATGCCCCATTTACCTGCATCCCATTTTTTTGTTATCATCCTCTCTCCCTCTGTCTCTAAGCTATTTAATTTATAATATTTGTAATTCCACTG